>NW_015652173.1:1946244-2020289 GCF_001515625.1 Sinocyclocheilus rhinocerous | reverse complement strand
TATATACACACACACACACACACACACACACACACACACACACACAAACAATAAAATAAAATAAAATGGTACATGTGAATGTTTCTGTTTGGTACCATATAGATGAGCAGGAGGAGTATTTTTCACGTTTGAAGAACCTGGTGGAGGAGATGCATGATGAGTACAAGCAACCAGTCTACCTTGCCACAGCAACAGCTAATCAAGGTCTTACTAGGCATACTAGAAACTTCCAAGCAGGTGTGTTGAGGCAAGCTGGAGCTAAACTCTGCAGGACACCGGCCCTCCAGGACCGAGTTTGGGCACCCCTGATTTAAACCCACCCAACAGACAGTGCAGTCAAGCACAAACATTTGCAAATTGGAAAAAATAAATATGTATAATTAAAAAAATAGATTATTTACATATAGACACTTACATATACATACATACATACATACATACATACATATTGGTACCATATAGATGAGCAGGAGGAGTATTTTTCACGTTTGAAGATCCTGGTGGAGGAGATGCATGATGAGTACAAGCAACCGGTCTACCTTCTGGGCCACAGCATGGGCAACAACTACATCCTGTACTTCCTCAACCAGCAGACTCAGCACTGGAAAGACCACTACATTAAGAGCTTCATCTCTCTGGGAGCACCTTGGGGTGGCGCTGTGAAGCCCCTCAGAGTCTTAGCATCAGGTACAGTAAAGAAAACATTTTCCAAAATACTGTCAGCTATACATTTTTTTATGAAAAACACAGTAAAACAGTTATATTATGAAATATTGTTAAAATTTAAAATAACTGTTTTCTATTTCTATGTGAAAATATGATTTTTATTATTTATTTAGGATTTTCAAAAGAACAGCATTTTTTTAAAATATTAAATATTATATTATTAAGCAAATTCAGTAAGCGCCATTAATCCGTTAGTAGCAATGTTATTTTAGTATCATTGATAGGGTTGCAAAGGGGGAGAAAATTTCCGGAAACTTTCCATTTTCTGAAACATTTTCTGAAAGTTTAAAAAAAAAAAAAAAAAAAGTCCTGGAAAAGTTTTCAAAAATTCTCGTATTTTTCCCAAAATTTACTGAACATTTTCTGTCTCTTTGCAACCCTGATAATTCATACACTAATATAGTTTGTGTAAATATTCTGAATTATATTTGATTTTTTTTGTTGTAAATTAAAATTTATTTGACGTTTTAGTAATTTTGTTGTGTTTTTGTCTTTTTTATTTGTTTGTTTTTTATGTCTATATAGTTTTTATTATGTTTTAGTTTATTTAGTTTCAATTATTTTAGTGCTTCATTTTTAAATGAAAATGAGAAATGTTGCCTTATAAAAAAAACTATATATATATTTGTGTGGAAACTGATATATATATTTTTTTTTTCAGGAGTCTCTGATGAATATAAAGTAAAAAAACAGCATTTATTCAGAAATGGAAATCTTTTGTCACTTTTGATCATTTAAAGCTTCATTGCTGCATCCTAGCTACTAAAAGTAGTCATACAAAAACATGCAGACATAGAATATGAAATACTGATTATTTTAACTGTAAACAATACTTTAATTTTAATATAATTTTAATTTTGGGTGACCTATTGTCTTAACATGTATAAAACATTTAAGCTGAGTTTTAGTCTTTATTTTATGCCTTTTTAGGTGAAAACGATGGCATACCCTTTGTGTCCAATATAAAAATCCGCGAAGAGCAACGAATGACCACCACAAATCCGTGGATGATCCCTTCTGAAGAGGCTTGGCCCAAAGACCACACCTTCATCTCCACCCCCTTTTTCAACTACACCAACCAAGACTATCAACAGTTCTTCAAAGACATCAACTTTGAGGACGGCTGGTATATGTGGGAGGACACCAGAAACCTCACGGCCGGTCTGCCCGCACCTGGCGTCGAGGTCTACTGCCTCTATGGGGTGGGCCTCCCTACGCCCGTCACATACGTGTACGACGAACAGTTTCCAAACACCGACCCCATAGATATTATTTACGATGATGGCGACGACACCGTCGGCAGCCGCAGCATGAGTCTCTGTAAGCGCTGGATAGGGAAACAGGAACAGGCCGTGCACGTGACAGAGTTCAGAGGCATGGCTCATTTGGACATGGTCTTCAATCACAAGGTTCTCACAGCAGTCCAGAGAATTTTGGAGGGAAAGTACCATGAGAAAACAGACGACCGCTCTGTAGAGCCTCCATCTCTTAGCCTAGGTTTTGTGTGACATTTGCCCAGCTGCATTAGAAGTGTCCTGATCTCATGTACAAAAGTATGACTTAAACATCTCTTTGTATTGGTTTATATTAATAGACATGATATACTCGTTTGTTACAGTGTATTATACAGAATTTATCAAATGTAATTAATCTGTACATTAAAGATTATAGCCACCGTAGCTCTTAAAGTGTGAAATGTGCTTTTTGTATAACATAGCATAACTTAAACTGTCTATGCTACCATAATATGTTAATCACATTTCATATATATGTAAAGGATCATATGTTACCCTGGAGCACAAAACCAGTCTTAAGTAGCAGCACGGGTATATTTGTAGCAATAGCCAACAATACATCGTATGGGTCAAAATTATCGATTTTTCTTTTATGCCAAAAATCATTAGAATATTAAGTAAAGATCATGTTCCATGAAGATATTTTGTAAATTTCCTACCGTAAATATATCAAAACTTAATTTTTGATTAGCAATATGCATTGCTAAGAACTTCATTTGGACAACTTTAAAGGTGATTTTCTCAATATTTTGATTTTTTTGCACCCTCAGATTCCAGATTTTCAAATAGTTGTATCTCAGCCAAATATTGTCCTATACTAATAAACCATACATCAACGGAAAGCTTATTTATCCAGCTTTATTTAAGATGTATAAATCTCAATTTCAAAAAATTGAACATTATGACTGGTTTTGTGGTCCAGGGTCACAGATGTTTTTTAGGCTGTGACATTGTTAAACTACTAGTTTAATGAATGCTTACAATAAATATATAAATATGTTTATCCATATTAGTGGTGCATATATGTGTCCATGTTTTTCCTACGCCTGTCTGTACTCAGTACAGATAATATTTGCTGAACTCAGTAACCTTTGAACCAGTTTAGGAGTTCTAAGTCTGATTCACATCAGCTTTTTGCAAACAAATTAAAATGCGTTAGACAAAGGTTCAGAGTTCACTCAGAAGCAGGCAGTCATTTTGCCAGGAAATCTTTCCTTGATTGTTGTTGGAAAAAATAATTGATTGTTTCTCTTGAAATATAGATGTTTTGGTGGAAATTCTTTTAATCAGTAACTCGGTTTGGTATTTTTTTCCACCTTAAACCTCTGATCTTTGAACATCATCCTCACAGAGAGTGAAACAAGCAAACTGCATGTGCAATATGACAATAATTCAATGGTCATCCCCTTAACCTGTGACTACATTCACAATATAACACAAATTTGACTGCTTTTGGATTATAGGTTTTTATTGCTTTTATGCTTGCTGCACAATAAAACAATAAGAACACACATTCTCATTAAAATTTTATATATAAAGTATATATATACTTCCGTTAGTAGCAGTGTTATTTTAGTATCATCAGTATACTATTATAATATTCAATTCTATTTTCTATTTTCATTTTTAACTTTTATTTAAAGTTTTAGTAATTTTGTTGTGGTTTGCTATTTTATTTCGTTTTGGATTTTTAAATGTGTATAAAGTTTTTATTCATTTGTTGTAGTTAATTTATTTTTAGCTATTTAAATGACAGCGAGAAATGCTTGTCAATGCCTATTTTATTATTAAGTAAATAAAATGTTTATATAATTGTACGTAACTATTGGAAATGTTTAGTTGAAGTGTTAAAATTACTAATACTAAAACTTAAATTATCTAACCCTAACCCAGAAATATAAAATAATGAATAAAGGTGTAAAAAGCACATAACAACCTAAAATAAAAGTAAAATGAAAACTGACAATATAAAAAAAAGATCATTCAAAATATGAATAATATTTACAGTAATGTATAAATAATACTAATTTAGCATTGCCTGTTTTTAAATAAAATACATTTTATTCAAATTAATTGAGAAATAGATTTCAATTATTTAATACAAGCATTTAACACATTTTTTATTATTCCGATGATCTGTCAAAATAAAACTAAATAGTGTCATTCGGGCTAATTTGCTATGGGTTTTCTGATTAATAAATGATAAGATCTGTGACAATTAGCCTACTATTTGAATAGGTTTTCAGTCAGTCCTTGTAGTAGTTGTAGTCCTTAATTAGCATCTTACATTTTCAAAGCACACAATTATTTCGAAATTTAAATCTGAGGTATGCATGACTATATACAGATAATACATGCTCTGTTACATCAATTCTTGCAGGATTTTTTTTTTGCCATAATCGAACTGTCTCTCAAAGCTCCGCCCACTGGCTCGATGCGTTCTGCCATTGTTTATTCGCGTCTAGCTGCTTTAAAAACACCTATTACATGATCGCCACATTGTCTGTGCTCATCCCGCTGTCACTGTTCCGCAGACCCAGAAGAGACGCTTCTCAGATCACTCTCAGACCTCACGATGGACAGATAAACACAAATGCACCGTAATTTTCACTGTAAGGTATCTGTACTTTTACTCAAGTATGGTTTTTAGGTACTCTTTACACCTCTGAAGATCTGTGACAATTAGCCTACTATTTGAATAGGTTTTCAGTCAGTCCTTGTAGTAGTTGTAGTCCTTAATTAGCATCTTACATTTTCAAAGCACACAATTATTTCGAAATTTAAATCTGAGGTATGCATGACTATATACAGATAATACATGCTCTGTTACATCAATTCTTGCAGCATTTTTTTTTTGCCATAATCGAACTGTCTCTCAAAGCTCCGCCCACTGGCTCGATGCGTTCTGCCATTGTTTTTTCGCGTCTAGCTGCTTTAAAAACACCTATTACATGATCGCCACATTGTCTGTGCTCATCCCGCTGTCACTGTTCCGCAGACCCAGAAGAGACGCTTCTCAGATCACTCTCAGACCTCACGATGGACAGATAAACACAAATGCACCCTTGATCCTGTAAGCCAGCAGAGGTGTGAGCTACTGAAAGAGATGATTTCCTGCCATCGGTTGATCCTCGCGTCGCTCCAGCTGTGTTTGTTGTTGCTGGTGTCATTTACCGACAGCAGAAGTCTGAAATGCTTACCGGGGAAAGTGTGCTCGGATCGACCGCCTGTGGTTCTCAGTAAGCTGTTTTATTACAGAACATCCTCTGTGTTGAAATGTCCTGTTGCTTTTCTGTACTTGACACAAGTCACAGTTGTTTACTTGTCTCATGATGAACTGTCATACGGGCTGTGTCTCAAAACCTAATGAGCTGCCTACCTAGACAACACTTTCCTTGTCCATTCAGGCAACTTAGTAACAGTTCAGATGCTTAAAAGTTGCGATGGTCAAAATGTTGTCTAGATAGCGTTTGCATGAATATTAGGTTTTGAGATCCAACCACTGTTACACGATGTACAGTAGTCCGTTTTAATCTTATATCCATGTATTTTATAGTATTATATGGGGTGTTTAATATCTGAATGCGTTTATAACCAGATCTTATCTGTGGTGGCTAAACACTTCTTGAAAGGTGTCGATATTTTATTAACAGTTTAATACACGTGACTAAACAGCTGCGAGCGTTAAGGCGATGTAATTATTCACTGGAATTTACTGAAGAAACACAGTCAGAGAGTATGAATGTAAAAAAACATTGCAAATCCATAGTATTATAGCCTCTCGGTTTCTTTTCTGGCTTTTTCCTTCTGTCTAAATGTTTATTTTCGCTTTGACGGTTTCTCATATGACGCGGTCATATGACTTGAGGGGAAAAAAAATCAAACGACTCTTTTGTCACTGATTTCGCAGCCGGTCATAGTAAAACAGCAAAATACAATACTTTGTGTGTTTTTTTTTATTCCACGAAGGGAAATTATGACATTTACGACTACATTTTATTACATACGATCTTTTTTCAGACTTTATAGAAGTATTGTATAGAAGTAGCCTAACCATGTTTTTGACATGGCACTGTCATAATACGTATTTTTGTATTTTATTTCATTTTAATTCATTTATTTATTTATTTTTTTAGTTAGTTAGTTAGTTAGTCATATAAACCTTAAAAGTCTAATGTACCTTGAAATATCTTAAGAGTACCATGTAAGTACCATGGTACAATGTGCTAACTATTATCATACTTTCCATGCACCATTGTCCGTTGATGGAGAATCCATTTAAAATGATAAAATATGATTCATTGAATTTACTAAATTTTTTAAGGTAAGTGGTTGCAATCAATTAATTTTTGTTTGCAACCACTTACCTTAAAAAAAATTAGTATCATTTTTTCGGTGTAGTATCTGTGTTTTGGAACATGATAGCAAGTTTTTAGCTGATCCAAGATGGTTTTTATCTGGTAATCTGTTCCATAAACCATTTTGACCTCCTTGAACTTGTATGGCCCACTGGTTCCTGGTTTCTACCTGGTCATTAGCGGATCAAAGCTGGTAGAACAGCTGGTCATACCACTTTTAGGTAGCCAAGACCACCTTAAAATCTTTTTGTGAATATGTTTGCTTGTCTTCTAGCTGGAAATCACCTCACCATGTTACAAAACAAAACTAGACTGGATTTTCCATCAGATACTTTTTGTGTAAAAAGATCTGTCTTTGTGTCTAAATTTACACTACATCATTATACCGCAATAAAAGATGGCTTAAGTACATTATTTCTACAAAAAATGTCTATAACAATATCTTAAGTACAACATTTGACTAGCCAATATTTACATGACACTTGATAGCAGGAGCAAAAATTCTTCTTAGTCATGTTAAATATGTGCAAAATGAATTCTGGATGTGGTGACTGATGATAAAGACATGCAAACATTGCAGGAAACCATACTTGGAAGTATAGTGGGGGGTCAAATGCTTCAAACCAGACCAAACTGGCCAGGATTAGTGATGATAGAGATGTTTAAACAGTAGGGGATAAATTGGTAATCTCTTTTGGATAGTGATAGTGTTAAGTCTTTTTAATCAGTGGTTCTTTGATCATATCTATAGTAGCTTTTTGACTGTGTAAACTCATTAATATTTGATTAAGCTCTCTTGTATTTTTATTCATAGTGATTATGTGATTGGTTAGCTGGCCTAATTACTTCTCTCTCTCTCTCTGTAGTTCCAGGAGATCTTGGGAATCAGCTTGAAGCCAAACTTGACAAACCTAGTGTAGTGCACTACATCTGCTACAAGAAGACAGAGGACTACTTCACATTATGGCTCAACCTGGAGCTGCTGGTGCCGGTGGCCATTGACTGCTGGATTGATAACATGAGGTAAAGGGCAAAAGGGCATCAGGAATCGGAAGTTGTTCACGTGATGTGGCAATTGATATCCATAGAATTTTTCAAAAACAAGCATCCTTCTTCTTGGTTGTTAAATCAGTGGTATTGTTGAAGCACCCATTCACATTATGTTAACCTATTTTTAAAATAATTGTGTTTAACTGCTGAATTTGTAGCAAAAAACTACATTACCCATTATGCTAAACAGAAAATTGAATCCAATTATGGTTGCAGCGAACAAATCCTGCCAAAAGTGTGTGCAATATCTTTAAATATATTGTTTCTATAGATATAATTAACAACTTTTAATGGTTAATTTTATATTTCTCCATTTTAAATTTAATTGTCATTCACAATGTTTCATGGGATTGTAGTTTTTCTCTCAGTGAGTGCACACTCTTATACCGGTGTCTTTTCGTTCAATTTTCAAATACGTTTTTTGTTTCAAATTAAAGTTTGTAATGTTGTGATTCACCTACACTAGTAGCTAGTTGGCTTGGTTAATGGCTTGTTCTAATACTTTAATAAATACTTTTTAGAAATCTCTATGGGAAAAATTAATAGAAAAAATGCTTCTGGAACCAACGCCATTGGAAAAAGTTGGCTGGCAATAATGCACTCTATTGAATGTAAAGATAAAGACATGCTGTGCATTCTTTGAACTCTTTCTCCGTATAACTTTTTATACCTTGCTTTGAATATGCAAATATGTAATCAGCATATATTTTGTTTGCAGGCTACTGTACAATCACTCAGCCCACCTCACTGAAGCTCCTCCGGGGGTGGATGTCAGAGTGCCTGGTTTTGGACAGACATATAGTTTGGAATATCTGGATCCTAGCAAACGGAGTGTGGGTGAGTGCAAACTAGGTGTTTATTTCATTATGTTAGTATGTTGATTGGTAACAGTTGTTTGACGAGAGCTTTGTCTGTTTCAGGCATGTACTACTTCACTATAGTACAGGCATTGGTTGACTGGGGTTATACCAGAGACGATGATGTTCGAGGTGCCCCCTATGACTGGCGTAAAGCCCCAAGTCAGTATCTTCATGATCTGTTTGTGCACAAAAAAACAAAGTTCTCGGGACCATGTTGATTCTTGTCTTTATGTCTAACTTCTTACGTTTTTCTTCTGATCTGTATCTGTAGATGATAATAAGGAGTACTTCTTGCGTCTGCAGCAGATGATTGAGGAGATGGCTAATAAAGCTGGTGGTCCTGTGGTTCTCATCGCACACAGTATGGGGAATATGTACACACTCTATTTTCTTAATCACCAGCCACAGGCTTGGAAGGACCGGTACATCAAGGCATATGTGTCTTTAGGTCCTCCATGGGCCGGAGTGGCCAAAACTCTGAGAGTTATGGCAACAGGTATGGGCCACATTTTTTGTGGAAGGAGATTTTGTGGAAATGAATTTGTAGGTCAATGATGTGGCTCTCATTTTTGTTGTACTAAATTATACAAAATGAATTAAAAATGCATTCACATATACAGTGGCTTGAATACACCTTTAATTTCTGAGTTATAATTAACTTAGTTTAATTTATAACATAACTGATATTTTTTGTTAGCATAAAGTCAGAACTGTCACAGTGAAGCAGTTCACTTTAGTCTTGATATTTTTCAAGACTGTAAATATCTGTATGGTCTTGATATTTTTTGAGGGCATAACGTCAACACTGTCACATTGATACAACTGTCCTCATATCATAATGAAGAAAAAAAATCAACATTTTTGAAAAGAAAACCTCAAGTACTTTGGCGTAGTCTTGTATTATTATTTCTGAGGAACCATGATTATTTAATATTCTAGAATTTAAAAAAAGGATTTTATTAAATAATATTCTTATTAACAAAACTGCCTATTATATTTATATTTATATATTTTTAAAGCTTTTTTGTCATGTGGTTTGCAAAAATGTAATAATTGAATCAAGTCACGTTTATTTATATAGTGCTTTACTTCATACAGATGTATAGTTAATGATATTTGTAAAAACATTACATTTGGACAAATATACAGTGAAATAAAGAATTGCTGGTAAATTTTACAAACGGTTACAAAGAAATGGCAAGTTACACATTTGAAGTAGAAAATCTGAAATGGCATTTTAAACATATTTCTGTTTTATTGAAAATATAAAAAAAAAATTACAATGTATATTAAAAATTGTTTTATTTTTAGAATAATAAAAAACCTTGAAAATGGTATAAACGTTTTTCAAAAGCATATGAAATAAACCATAAATACATAAATACAACACAACGTGTTTTTGCAGTCAAACATGTCTGTCTAGCACAAATTTACATGGCAAAACACTCAAAAAAACATGCAGTGAAATGCAGAAACGAGTCCGGTGTGAACAACCCCTAAAAACTTGGCACTTGTGTTTTCAAACCCATTTTCGATCACCGCTTTGACCTTTTGATGGTTTTGGTTCCATCACAGGCGACAACAACCGCATTCCTGTCATCAGTCCTCTAAAAATTCGCACCCAGCAGCGAACGGCCGTCTCCACCGTCTGGCTCTTCCCCTACGCCCACACCTGGCCCAAAGACATGGTCCTGGTTTCCACCCCCAACACCAGCTACACTGTCCAAGACTATCAGCGCTTCTTCAAAGATATCAACTATGAGGACGGCTGGGCCATGAGGCAGGACACAGAACCGCTGGTCAGTGCACTTCAGCCTCCGGGCGTTCCTGTCCACTGCCTATATGGCAGCGGAATCCCCACACCTCAGGGATACAATTACACAAACTTCCCAGACGTAGATCCCACCGTCATCAACGGGGATGGAGACGGAACGGTCAACCTGTTGAGTGCGACACAATGCAAACGCTGGATGGGCCAACAGAAGCAGCCTGTTAACATGTTCGAGCTGCCTGGGAATGAGCACGTTGCCATGCTGTTGAACATAACCACGGTTAACTACATCAAAAAGGTGCTGTTTTCACCGTGATGGCATCACACTTCCCCCGTTTAACTTTGAACTGAAGATTGTGGTTTGCCAAAGGTACAGGACTCAGTTCTGCTTTTTGGGTGAGATGGGTCACTTCTAGAGGATGTACATTATCTAAATTCGTTTTTCAAAGTTCCTTTATTGTGGAATTCAGGTTTATCAGGAGATCAGCGTGAAATGGTCATCTATTGTTGGGCACAATCAACATTTATAGAAATTGTTGTAGTTTTTTTTTTTTTTTACTGCTTAATTCAAATCTAACAATTTAATGTTATAGAGATTTTAATGCACAAATTACAGTTGATTCATGTGAAAAACAATTGCCTGCCTTTAAACCTTGTCAATTACATTTTTAAATATTGTCTGTTTTTAATCTTTTACCTCCTACTTCTTAAAATCTACTGATTTTACCTAGTGCTTTTTTTAAATGCATTTTCTATCCAAGTTGTACTGACGCTGCAGTATTTCTGTCGAACAAGCTAGAGGCTATTTATCAGGCTGTCTGTGACCAGTATTGATTTATGGTTTATCAAGAGATCTCAAATGTAGTGCAGTACGACTGCTGAATATCTCATTGTTGCTCAATTTGTCGGCTTAACCTCTGTGACTGCAATTGTGCCACGACCCACGTGTTAATGTTGTTACACGTGTACGAACTCTCCTCAGTTTTTTTCTTTTTATACATGTACTGACCTCTTGAATATAATGAATAATGATTTGTGAAGCAAGTTATTTGTTGCCTTTAAAATTGGAGTTATAAGATTAAGTTCTGTTATAAAAACAAAGACTGTATTTTTGAAGGTACAACTGTGGAAAGTGAAACCAGGTCTTTCAGTTTCAGGATGTGGCGTGTTGCTCGTAAAATGGCTTGATGGTAAAAATGCAATGCATTTTTCAGTGGAACGCAAACCCATGGTCTGGCTGTTTGTCGCTAAACAACAGATTGTTGCATACGTGCCCTAGGTATGTTGCAATTATGTACAATAAAATACTCTTTACCAAAATTGTATAATGTAACAAAGAGATCTTTATGCATCAGTTTTTAGTACAAAAGCTTTAGTATATTCTGCTTAAATATGAAAAGTCTTAAAACACAAATGTTAACAGCAATACATGTTAGCAAACTTGAAAATTCACATTCTCAACAGTGTTTCAAGATCACTGGAGGGGGAAAAGAAAGACTTTATTTCCCGATTTGCAGCGAAGCTCTGTGCAGTTGAGCTGTATGTAAAATGGCCCATCTTCATGACCATCAATGAGACTCTACAAAAAAAACAAAACGGGTTATTATAGTTCAGATGTCAACAGCACAACTCCACAACCTTTGCCTTCAATCAATACTCATCCTTGTTTAATTTGTGGTGGAGATCTGTGTTTGGGTTCCTACCTGCATTTGTGATAAACATGTTTTTTTCAATCTTTCCGTATGGTCGCCCACACACCAAGCAAGGCTTATGTGGAAAGAAGGATCCTAAAATAGACAAAGAAGAGTGTTACAAGGAATCTAAATTTGATTGTATTTTAATCACAAATATGATATCATTTCAGGTTTTACCTTATAAAAGGTGCTAAGGTTGAATTCTTTCATGGTTTCATCCAGTATCTTGATAAGCTCAAGCAACTGAGTTTTTCCAGTGGAGATTTCCATACCAAGAAAGGTCCTGCATGAACAACTTTATGCCATTAAAACAGTCTATTATTTGATATGAAGAACTAAATAATGCACATCCTAGTTGGGTCATTAACAGTTAAGAGTAATTACATACCTAGTCTTTTCAGCATTAGAATAAACCCTCAGTTTATCGGCCAAGCAGAAAAACCTGAGAAAACAATCTGACTTAGATACCCAGCAACTAACATATGGCATAATGAAACAGTAGGGCTTTTCACACTTAAAATAGTTAACCATGAGTCATTCTAAACCCCGCAATCTTGGTTATCTTGCTTCACATTTCACATAATCTCAGGTAAAAACCAATGCTTCTAAGTTACTTGTGTGGTAATTTCCTCTTCCTGGGGTTATAAACAGTGTTTAGAATGATGATAACCCAGAGTAAACACAGTGTGAAAACCCCTGATGAGGCTTTGATTAGACTGCACTGACTTCTGGAACTGTGTCAGACCGGTGTGAATGGACTGGATAAATGGTTGGATCCAGTGATGGCGCAGAACCACCGTCTTTGAGATACTGACGTGAAACTCTTCAGACAAGGTCAGAGGGATGCCGTGAGCAGCTGCAACCACCACCATTTCATTGAGTAGCTCCAGAAAGGCCTCCTCAGGATCATCTAAAAAAGGGTTAAAGGTCATTCAGAGAAAAATTACAGTGTCTACCTCAATAATACCTTGAGGAAAATGCTTACAAGGACAGAACACGTATGTAGCCCAGTTGCCCCGCTCATGCTGGAAGGACCGCTGTCGCCCTCCATGCTCTTCACTTTTATCGATCCACTGTTCTTCAGGTTCTCTGAACATCTCCTTCACGCTGTCAGGAAGAGGCAGGCGAGGTGTCAAGTGGGCTGATTTGCCAGCTTTCCTTTTAACAGATCCATGATCCAAAGGTTCACTGGTGCTATTGAGGTAAAAGAGGAACTTAGAGCTCTGGAAATGCAAATCAAAATAAACCTAAATCAAGAAACAGAAGATCAAACGCACCAAACCTGGTTTGAGTGTCAAGTTTTCCTCTTTTCCTTAAAGGTGAGGAATCATCTTTTGAAGAGCTTTCAGTTTCCTCTTCAGAAGTGCTACTGTAATTGACAATCATGCTAAAAGGAAAATCTTTTTAAAAAGCTGCACCAGCGTATTAAACAACTTTTTCTAGAAAAACACCATCTCTTCTTCTTCTTGTTGTTGCTTTACGGCGGATCGCAGACTTATATGTGCATTACCGCCACCTATCTCTCAAATGGACCATTTACACGCTATCTACAATCTCCTGATTAACCTACAAAACACCATCTCAGATACGTGATGGCATTCTTATTGTGACGTGCAAAGTGCTTCCGTTGAAAAAATGTTGCTGTTTGTTCACAGCGCCCCGCTACAACAAACCAAAGAATTCGTTAACGAGCCATTCTTATAAGTCGGATCATTTACAATGAATCAGTTGAACCGGTTCACAGCACCGGTCAGAATGATTCATTCACAAATCTGAACGAAGCGGTCCGAGCTGTTCTGAGCTACTTGATTATATATGGCAGTTTTATATCATCACACGAACGACACATTGTTGGGTTTATAAAAAATAGTTTTATTAATATTTTTTTCAGCCTGTTTTATTTGGGATTACATTTTTTTATTCAAAGCATGGATGAGCGCGTAGGTACGTTTTTTTTTTTTTATTATTGCAATTTTTAGAACAAAGAACATATAAGGGCAATAACATTTAAACTGAATGAAAACAGATACTTAAAATAAATAAATAAAAACTAAATAATAAAAGCAATAAAAAAAAAACTCACGTCTGTAAACAAGTACAAATAATTACAAATTATTCAAAGAATAGATTTAAGGCTTTAAAGTAATTTACAGTTTTTTTTGCTTTGTTATTTCTTGTTTCTTTTAACGTATACAAGTAGTGACCTATTTCTATTCTGAAATGAGTAAAATTAGTTTTTTTCACTGCCCATTTACATTTGTGAATAAAGAATTTTCCATATATAATGAGTAAATTCACAATATACCAAATCTTGAAGTCAACAGTATACTCATAAAAAAATAAAACATCCTTTTCTTTGAGGCGTAGGTACGTTTTGAAGCGGTTCTTTGAAACTAACCATTCGAAAGAACCGATTCAAGAAAAGATTCGGACACCCATCACAACATCACAGCGTCCCACTACAGCAACGATGAATTCAAATGGTTCCGGGCCGGGGTCACCTTCCGGCTATTTTGCATTCTGCCTTATAAACCATTACAGCGGGTCAACATGACATTAAGCCTATATACATAAACGTAATCTTGCATCCTAGTATAAACATTAACATACAATGTTCACACGAACAAAATGCTGACGTTTATTTTCTTATTGAAGCTTCATATGAACTATTACCCTGTCGTGTGTTACAATAATTCCTCCAAAAGCGTTATAATAAAACAACAATTTTCCCCGATACCCTGAAACAGCGACAGACACATATACTGCGTAATAATTACGTTTTTAGTTTTTAATATGTACATGCCGTTCTTGATTAAAATTAATGAAGTTCCGGTATGTTTTGTGAGGATGCCAATTATGTGTTATTCAGGTTCCCGTGCGGCTGTCGGGGGTTTCGGTGGTCACTGATCCCAGCCCCAAATAAAACACACTATGTGTCGGGCCGTCCTCGCCTGTCGACTCCCCTAAATGCGCTGCAAACTCCGAAAAGACTGTTATCGGGTTTTTGCGGAGCAACCCAAGAGAAATCTGGAGAGTTGGCAGGGTTTTCGTGTATTTTGTAGGCACTGGCCAGGGGGTGCGGCCTAGCCGAGACCGCGGATCGGTGGGAGGATTTACGGCCTTCAGAATCTCCATAAGCTGTTTTTTGATTAAATTTATATTTCCGAGAATAAACATGCGTGGAACCCGCTTATGAAAAAGGTAATATGCATATCTGAACAAAATGTAGCAGGTACTTCGTGTGTGTTGCAAGGCTACAGTTAGCCTGTTAGCCAGCTTGCAAATATTCGTTAGCCATTTTGCATAGCTGTGTGCGTGCTCGTGTTTTCTTCCAGGTGTCTTGAAAACCCGCCGGTTTTATAATCTGTTGGGTTCTGTGTTGGACATAAATATTAGTGCTACCTAACGTTACAATTTTGTCACCGGCTTTTATGCACCACGATAAACAACGCGAATGTGTGTTGCGCGAATTGTGTGTTTTGTGTTTGGTGTAAACAAATACGCGGCAATCGAGCGTCATTCGTTACATATCGTTCTGTGTTATTACATTTTCTTAACCGTACATGCATGCTTTGGGACAGGTGTACCCCTTTTGTACACAGGCTATTAATGTGGTGATTGAGACAATAGGACTGTCTCAAAACATAGAGAGCTTCCTACATGGACAGCATTTTGGGTATCATATGTATTTCTGTGATGCTATTTGTTGGCAAGACAGTCCATCTCGCTATCCAAAATGAAACCTGAGGTGTACCTGACAGATGCTTGTACCTGTTATTATTGGTGAGAGGTGGTCTGTGATCAGATTTCCTTTGGTGCATATGATACTGTCTTCGCTCATTGTTAGTAGTTTATCATTTGCTCATGTAACGTTACAATATTGGTGTGCTCTTAATATTCCAAGTTAGTATGATATGATTTGAAATGTGCATTGGTGCAAATGATGTAGATCTCCTTACAGACCATCCAGCCAAGACTCAAAGCCAGCTGTTGCAGTAAAGATTAAGGCCATTCACATTAGCAGTGGTTAAATTGCCAAGATCCTCAAGTCACTTTGCTGATGTAGTAGGCGTTCTTGCTGTAACCAGTTATATCATGATGTGAATCACATGAGCGCTGCTGTTTTTTTTGTAAAAAGTTGATGCCCACTTTGTTGCATCACCAGCAGTCCTTTTAAACTCATGTTGCCTTAAATAGTCAGCTTTCTCTGAAAATTATGTCTATGGTAAATTTTAATGATGCAAGCCACTGTCAATGTCAGGGCTCGTATTGTTGAACAATTCGGATATTTTATTGTGTCCCATTCAGACCAGTAGATTGTTTTTTTTGTTAGTTTTTTTGCTATACTGCCCACACACATTTTTATTTCAGTTATATTTTCTATATGCCATAAAATATATTTATATTTTTCATAGAATCTTGATTTGTTTTTTCAACAACAACAAAAAAAAGAATGAATTATGTCATTTTTAACCTAGTCTTAATGATGTTTCCAAGAATAAGTTTTTATATCCGTTTCAATAAAACAAGTTTACACTTCAAAGGTGACACAGAAGTGCTTCTAAAGTGCATCTTAGACTAATTAAATGCTACCCAGAGGTGGCATAAATGCATTAACAGCAGTTGCAACTGTACAGTTTGATACTAGGGAATAAGGTGGGTCAGAGCAGGCTTAATTTAGCCTATTTTTTGCACCATTGTATCTTTACACTGAATTTTAAATGGGTACAAAGCAGCCTTAACTTGACAGTGTAAAGATGCCTTTTGTCAGCCGGTTAGATAATGTTACACTGGTAACATTTAAATCAGCAAAATATGAAATGACAATACTCATTTTAATATTAAGTTTAAATTTGCAAGGCATAAAATGGCATGTATAAGATCAACAAATGTATGATGAGGCAATTGATTGTTCCATCAACTGGCTAAAAACTGTTTCACAAGCCATCCTTGTTGTGGAGCCCTGCAGTGTGAATGCCCCTAAAGATGTGTGGAGTGTTTTATTGCACGTTTTTTTTATCCAGTTTTCTTGTTTTTCTCTTATAGGGCTGTACCAAGGTGATGAAGAAGGTCAAGCTCCTTTGCACTTTTGGCTGATGCTCACATCCATGTCAGTTCGCTGTTATATCAAGCCACAAAGTGTTCCTGAAAACATTATTACATAGAATAATTTTTCTTCATTTGTCATTCTCACAAGCTGTCAAAATAAGTTCCTCTTTGCCTCCCCACCTTTCCCATCGTGGGCAGTCCAACAATCCCTTCCCCTTGAATTCACCTGAAAAGAGGTTCAACTACGGCTCAAAGCTGAATCCATACACCCGAGCCCGGGTGACGGAGGCGTGGCAGCAACATGCTGTTGCCCCGCCTCCAGTGGTGCACACCATCCCACCAGGGGTGGACACACTGGGCTGCACCGTCTATGGCATTGTCCTCCAGCCGGACACGGCATTGCAGCAACAATCCCAGCAGCAGCAGCAACATTGTAAAAAGTTGATGCCCACTTTGTTGCATCACCAGCAGTCCTTTTAAACTCATGTTGCCTTAAATAGTCAGCTTTCTCTGAAAATTATGTCTATGGTAAATTTTAATGATGCAAGCCACTGTCAATGTCAGGGCTCGTATTGTTGAACAATTCGGATATTTTATTGTGTCCCATTCAGACCAGTAGATTGTTTTTTTTGTTAGTTTTTTTGCTATACTGCCCACACACATTTTTATTTCAGTTATATTTTCTATATGCCATAAAATATATTTATATTTTTCATAGAATCTTGATTTGTTTTTTCAACAACAACAAAAAAAAGAATGAATTATGTCATTTTTAACCTAGTCTTAATGATGTTTCCAAGAATAAGTTTTTATATCCGTTTCAATAAAACAAGTTTACACTTCAAAGGTGACACAGAAGTGCTTCTAAAGTGCATCTTAGACTAATTAAATGCTACCCAGAGGTGGCATAAATGCATTAACAGCAGTTGCAACTGTACAGTTTGATACTAGGGAATAAGGTGGGTCAGAGCAGGCTTAATTTAGCCTATTTTTTGCACCATTGTATCTTTACACTGAATTTTAAATGGGTACAAAGCAGCCTTAACTTGACAGTGTAAAGATGCCTTTTGTCAGCCGGTTAGATAATGTTACACTGGTAACATTTAAATCAGCAAAATATGAAATGACAATACTCATTTTAATATTAAGTTTAAATTTGCAAGGCATAAAATGGCATGTATAAGATCAACAAATGTATGATGAGGCAATTGATTGTTCCATCAACTGGCTAAAAACTGTTTCACAAGCCATCCTTGTTGTGGAGCCCTGCAGTGTGAATGCCCCTAAAGATGTGTGGAGTGTTTTATTGCACGTTTTTTTTATCCAGTTTTCTTGTTTTTCTCTTATAGGGCTGTACCAAGGTGATGAAGAAGGTCAAGCTCCTTTGCACTTTTGGCTGATGCTCACATCCATGTCAGTTCGCTGTTATATCAAGCCACAAAGTGTTCCTGAAAACATTATTACATAGAATAATTTTTCTTCATTTGTCATTCTCACAAGCTGTCAAAATAAGTTCCTCTTTGCCTCCCCACCTTTCCCATCGTGGGCAGTCCAACAATCCCTTCCCCTTGAATTCACCTGAAAAGAGGTTCAACTACGGCTCAAAGCTGAATCCATACACCCGAGCCCGGGTGACGGAGGCGTGGCAGCAACATGCTGTTGCCCCGCCTCCAGTGGTGCACACCATCCCACCAGGGGTGGACACACTGGGCTGCACCGTCTATGGCATTGTCCTCCAGCCGGACACGGCATTGCAGCAACAATCCCAGCAGCAGCAGCAACAACAACAGCAGCATCACAGTCAGCAGCACAACCAGCAGCAGCATCCGGCACAAGCGCAGCAACCCTCCTTGCATGTCGGGAGCGAGGGAGGACACAAGTGTGGTGCGTGTGGCCATGACATCTCCCATCTGGCTAATCCTCATGAGCACCAGTGCATGGTGAGCCAAGACCGTTCGTTTCAGTGCACGCAGTGTCTGAAAATCTTCCACCAAGCCACTGACCTGTTGGAGCACCAGTGTGTACAGGTGGAGCAGAAACCCTTTGTGTGCGGAGTGTGCAAGATGGGCTTCTCCCTGCTAACTTCGCTAGCACAGCATCACAATGCCCATAACAGCGGCAACCCCATGAAGTGCTCCATATGTGAAAAAACATATCAGCCGGGTTCTGGAAATGCCACGCCAACTTCGTCAACGGCCACTCCAGGGCAGCCATCCAACGACGAAGCGTCATCCAGTGGCAGCGCTGCCGTCGGGACATCAGGTCAGCCTACGTTCGAGCCTTCGCAACCTGACAGACCCTACAAGTGTTCGGTGTGCTCCAAGGGCTTCCGTCACTTATCTGAGCTCACCCGTCATGAACGCGTCCACTCGGGCGAGAAGCCTTTTAAATGTGAAACATGCGACAAAAGCTTCAGCCAGTCCTCACATCTAGCCCACCACCAGCGTACCCACAGCTCCGAACGGCCGTTCAAGTGTGCGGTGTGCGAGAAGAGTTTCAAGCACCGATCCCACCTAGTCCGTCACATGTACGCCCACTCGGGTGAGCACCTGTTCAAGTGCAACCTTTGCGAGTTGCACTTCAAAGAGTCTTCTGAGCTCCTCCACCACCAGTGTCAGCCGCAAGGTGCTCGGCCGTTTCGCTGCGCCACGTGCGGGAAGGGCTTCAAGCGTCCGTCCGACTTGAGACAGCACGAACGCACCCACTCGGAGGAACGCCCATTCCACTGTGAAGACTGCCAGATGAGCTTTAAACAACAGTACGCCCTGGTGCGCCACAGGCGAACGCACAAGCCCTCTGCCGACCGCCCCTTCAAATGCAACCTGTGCGACAAGGGCTTCCTGCAGCCGTCCCACTTGTTGTACCACCAGCACGTTCACGGCATGGACAACCTTTTCAAATGTGCCTCCTGTGGAAAGGGCTTCAGCCAGTCCGGGGAGCTGCTCCGTCACAAATGTGGTGAGTCCTCCTCGACACCCATAAATCCAGACAAGCCCTACAAGTGTGACGTTTGCGGAAAGGCCTACAAAAAAGCCACCACGCTACAGCGCCATCAGAATTCCCACTGCACCGAGAAGCCTCTCAAATGCTCGCTGTGTGACCGACGCTTCCTGTCCTCCTCAGAGTTCGTGCAGCACCGATGCGACCCATCCCGGGAGAAGCCCTTGAAATGTCCTGACTGCGAGAAGCGTTTCAAGTACTCCTCGGAGATGCAGCGGCACAGGCGTGTCCACACCGGAGAGAAGCCCTACAAGTGCGCCAGTTGCGACAAGGGCTTCAAGCAGCGCGAACACCTGGCCAAGCATCAAAGCGTGCATGCGAGAGATGCCCAGTTTAAATGTGTATGGTGTGGAGAGCGATTCGCTGATCTAGGAGCCCTTCAGGAGCATACTGTCCAGCACACGGCTGAAGGTGGGGGGTACCCTGTGTCCTCTCTCATTCAGTAATTTGTTCCCCTGATTATCATTTGCAAAGGTATTATCAATCTCCGCAAACTACCCCAGACAAATGAATTCGTACAAGGCCCAGTAACCTCATAATACCTCATTTTGTTCTAAACATGCATATGCTCAACAAGTTGTTATTCCCTTTTTGATATCAAGAGGCATAGTTGAATTGGATTTTATCGACAAAAAGTTATCGATTTGTTGGTTTACATCTAAATCCTGGGAGGAGGCAAGGGGAGATCTCCAAACTCTGTCCCAGATAGCACTGTGATCCTAGACCAGTAGGGCGGCATTTGCCCTGCATTGTGGCTCCTTGACCCGACGTGGCTCACAATGCCCCCATCAAATCTCTAGAGCACAAGACAAAAAACGATTCAGTCTGCAACTAATTGTTAAGTCTTGATCCTTCATATTAAATCAGCTATACATTTTTGGTAGTACCTAGTATGGTTGAAATATTGCTTACTGTGTGCCTCTACGTTAATAACTATTCTGATCACTAGCCTTGCTCCAATATGAGTATGTTGTACACACATTTGGAGCACCTCTGGCAGCCTACTGTGCGCATTTAGTTCACCCCAAAGCTAATGACAAAACAAAAAGGGGGACAAAGTTGTTCTGTTATGAACTGTTGAAACTGGCTGTCTATGTCAATGTTGACGTTCCCCTCGATGTGGCAACTAATGGTATGTACCAAAATCTACTACTGTACTGTACCAGAACTTAAACGGACAGATCGTTAACCAGCAGAAGTATAACGACCTCAGATGGTCTCTACATTTCACTGAGATTATTCGCAAATATATAGAATCTATATAGAAATGTAAACTTCAATCTTGTTAACACGAGAATCGGTACAGCTGTCCTGAAAATTGCCTAAAAAACCTGAAAAGGCTTCCTGTATTACTGTATGTACATAGTATGTATGCAACTTGTTTACCAGTCCTGTCATTAGATATTGCGATGTCGTTTTTAAACTGCACCACAATTTTATAAGTAGCTTTTCATGTGAAGTTCTGATTCATACATTCTTTAAGTTTTGTTTCCGATTTGCCTTTTTAAAATTAATTTCAGGCTCTTTGTAGATGTAGTTTGGATTGTAATTGGTGTTAAAGGTTGCGTGAAAGTTGAGTCTGTTTTTATAAAGGTTTTTGCCCCTTGCCTGGCCACCCACTCCCCCATACAGGACTCATGTAGGCCTACTTGTACAGTACCATAAGTGTCATTCTTCCTCTGCTGTATAGATTTATCCACATGTTTGATCTCTAATCTGCCAACACCGTGTCTTGCCTGCAGTCATTTGCCTTTCGCAAAATGACAGTGAGTCATTTTTTGTTATTCTTTTATAAAAACCGTAAGATCAAAGACTTTCAAAATGGATTTTCGGTTCCCCCCAGAATCCAGGAGGGAAAGTGTTTGTTTGGGCCTCGAAGGCCTTGACTTAAACGCACGTCATTCTGATGTTTTTGTTAGTGAATGTCTGTGTTGCATACTCATCAAATGATAACCAGTACGTTCTTTTGGTTTTTAAACTGACACTTACTACAATCGTAGTATATACATATTTGGTTTAGAGGGTAAGTGGTACTCATTCAAGAGTAATCTTTGGTTTTTGAATCACATACTCTCCTTTTTTTAATATTAGAAAAAGCTGCCACATTTTTATTGGTCTACAAGGCTGAATTTGAATAGAACAAGCTGTCCAAGTCTTGATTTGCCTGCTTTTTTCCCTCCCACCCACATCACAAATTCCCATCATCTTACTTGGGGCAAAATTGACATTCTCAGCTCTGTTGCTTATGCAGTATTATATGTTGACTATTGGCCCTTGAGGAGCATCTCCCTCTTGCAGTTAGGTTTCGCCTTGTACTGTACAGTGAGGTTAGAGGTGATAGTGACACCTTGGCCTTAAAGGTGCAGTAGGAGATCTTGGAAAATGCTAACTTTAGCCTGATAGCACTGAAAGTGAATGTCCCCCCTCCCTGCAATCGCTGTCCAAAGCCACACCCCCTGAACGCATTTACGCTCACAGACCAGAGACATTACTACAATAGGCTACATCAGCGGTTCCCAATTCCAACCCATGTTCCGAAGTCAAGTAAACTTCAACGGATTTCCCCCGCTCAGGGAGTAGGGAGCAATGAACACTGTGTAGGGATCATATCGATTGGAACACAGTTCATGCACGTAGCTCACTTCTAACGAGCTGGCGCGAGGACTGGATTAACCGCGGGGCTACATCATGTGTCATTCACCGGTGAGAAAACTTTAAAAGTACTACAATACCAGGAAGGAAGATCGGGTTGTTGATGTTTGTCTGCCATTCTTGCTCTGTCTGCACAGCGTGCGTGAACGCGCTGATGACGTATCCTGTCTGCGCGAACCCGGTGTGCATAGGTATGCAAATACATACGTTGACAGGCAGTAGGAAAGCCAATTAAAACGCTCGGACCGAGCGTTTTGATTGGACGAACATTTCTTGATCCTACGCCTTCCACAGAATATATAAATACAGACAAATACATTTAGATCACTTAACTTAATGATTGCTGTCACCGCCGATAGCCTTGTGGGCAGCGCGCCGACATTCAGCGCCATTGTGCTTTGGGTGTCCCGTGTTCGAATCCCGACTCGAGGACCTTTCCCGATCCCGCCCCCCGGGATGTCAAGAGACTTTAAACCAGCATAACAACAAATGTTTCTGAAGACAATCACCTATTGCACCTTTAAGCAGGGGCGTCTAGTTTCTCCGCAGAACCCTTTGCCTCCAATTTGTTTCCCCTTTATAGTAACTATTTATCCATCGTTTTAAATACAGAGGAGCTTTTTTTTTTTTTTTTTTACTGTAGGCATTAAGAATCAATGAGCAGTTGGATTTGGAAACTGTTGTTTTTTATGTTTTCACGTTTGTATATTAAATTTTTTTATTAATATTGTTTAAAATCTCTATATGAATATCTATATTCTTGGCAGACGTTTCAGGACCACAGGGGAACGTTAAGATCAATGGCCTTCCTCTATGGTTTTGAGACCTCTCCACCCCGTGCATGCCTGCTGTGTTAGTTCCCGTAATCTGTTCCAAATATCTGCACTTCCGAGTGCACATACTTCTCCTTAGCTTTTTTTCAAATTGTAGATTGTGAATGAGCTAGTAAGAAAACTTCATGTGGCGGTTGATGTGACATTCATGCTTAAATATCTGTATGTAGCATTTAATATACACAGCACTAACTAATAAACCTTTTCATTAATAATGCATTGTTGTCATTTTTATGTTCATTTTATTATTCTTCATATTGATGCATTTGTTTTAAAATATATAGGCATCTTTGACATCATCTTGGGCATTGAGGTTATTTAGGACATGTTCAGTTTTTGTTGTTTCAGAATCCATACAATCCAGCATCTATGGCTGCATGTCGTGCAGGAACTGCTCTGGCTCCAGCAGTGATCCGAAGCTTGTCCCAGGATTTTGAGTATGTTTTTAGTGCCATCTGGAATAATAAGATCATTAAAAAACACAATTCTGGAATTTAAAAAAATATCTATAAAAAAGCGTTTGAAGAATCCTCACCTCTGCAATCTCCACCTTGCGTTCCCATTCTTTAACACTCTTCTGCAGCTGACCATGAGACTCCTTAACGTTGATGTATTGTAGGACATGTGGTACGTGAAAATCGGCCAACTGGCCCCTCAACTTCCTGTTCAGAACCTCTGCTTTGTTTCGTTCCTGTCAGGAAAAAAAATCCATATTATGGCTTTTGGCCAGTGGAGTACCGCTCCAAATAGTACAAATGTCTTTTAGTCCGTTTTTGTTGTTTTTAATAATGGTCGATAGATTACCAGAATTTGAATATTTATTTATTTACTTCCATGATGTTGGGTTCTGAAGTGCATATAATGAATTTCATTATCCTGACCTCCTCTGCTTGCTTGGTCTCCTCCTCAAACTTAATCAGCAATTTCGCCCGTAAAGCAGTGTCACTGCTCAGCACATCTGACTCATGTGTCAAGGTCTGAAGCTTCTCCTGCAAGATCGAAATATTGAAAAATAATTCTGTAGACACCCACAGTTTTAGATCAAGGTCTGATCAAGGCCAACAGTTCCTTATAACAATGACCCTTACAAGACCTGTCCTAATACTGTGGCGTGTAGCTCAACACATATCGATTGATATTGATATCTTAAGCTGTCAGGACCACATTATGGTTGATTGAGCATGTCACCTTATTAGAATTCAAGACATGCAGGGTCTTCCCTGTGAGTAATTTGAGTTCCACACGTCTGAGGTTTTGCTCATCCAGTCGCTTCCTACATTTCATGTTCCCAAACTTGAGCTGCTCAAAATCCAAAGCTGTCAGGCCTTCACCCATCTCCTCTTGTTGTTTCAACTGGATTTGTAGTTTTTTCTTGTATGCGAGGAGTGCTGTATTCTTCTGATGCAACTTCTCAATCAGGCTTTCCTGAAAAAATGTGGGCACTTTATTGTGCTTGTAAATCATTATTCTTGTAAACCTGCAATCTGAAGTTTTCTTTTACCTTGGCCTTTACTTTATCCTCAATGTATCTGATGACCTTCTCAGCACTCATCGTCACACTCTTTTTATCCCGCAGCGCTTTACCAATGTCACGATCAAACTGGCAACATTCTTTTTTAACCTCCGCCAAGTGGATATCAGCTTCTTCCAGAGTTGCCTAAAGAGGGTAGAATCAATTACATAAGCATATGAAATTAATTTGTAATAGCCTCATGAGCTTGTTCTCTCTCTCTTGACCAATGACCTTGTAATTGTCCAGCTCTCTTTCTGAAAGGTCTTTTGCTCTCTTCAAATCCTCAGTCATCTGTTTATGCATGCTTTTGGCGACATCACATTTCTGTTCTAGTGTCAGGAGCTGTTGTCTCTCTGGAGTGCGTGCTTTAGTTTTCCTTCCTGGACTCTGGTATCAAAAGATTGATAATAAACGAATGACGTCATGGGAATTATATATATATATATATATATATATCTCGTCTTAGATTACAAGATTTACATGCACAAGTAATATTTCACCTCAAAAACTGAGAGTGGAAAGAGACGACAGAGACGTCACTACGCACTGCACATTACGCCATGAATGTATTCATTTGTTTACAATAATGAGAAATTATTCAAAACGCATATAACACACATCGTATATGAAATACGTACCGTTGCCATTTCTATCTGTGATGCTGTTTCATAATTCTCCGATTGAGGCTGTAGGTCCAGCCCACTACTATATCGCTCAAACATATCGATCTCTGCTTGTTGCGCTGCATTTGAGCGTCTTAAATTCAGGAAAACAAAAATGAGTTATTCAAATGTAAAAAATAATATATAATATAAAATGTTTGTTGACAGAACAAGAACTAAAACGTTTAGAGTCAGTTAAAACGCTGCAGGCTCGTTATCAGCCAACTACATGTATTAAAACGAACAAAGGTTATCGTTTGGCAAATATGACAGCAAGAATAAGTCAAGATTTTGAAAAAACTAAACTTTTGTGCCTTACTTCAAGTCCTCCACAAGTTCAACAAGCTGTTTTTTATCTGTGTTGATTTTACCGTCCTCTGTCGTTTCCGCCATGGTTGCTAAGGAAAACAATGCCATCCCAGATCGTGCGCGCGTTTGCTTCGCCATTAAATCATTTATATTCAAATAATAAACACATAAATTCATTATTGTGATACTCTATGAAAAAAAACACATTAAAAATAACGTTTTAACACGAATGTTTATTTAGGGACAGATTATACCAGACGTTACACCATATTCATGAAAGTCCTTTAAAAAAAACAGTAAATAAACAAATAACATCAGAATTATTATTTAATATTGTACACAATTATGAGGAAATTTACATGCTAGATTTTCATGTCGTTTACATACAGATGTATGCGTTTCCCGAGTAAATCGTTTATTAAGCTAAGCTAAACCATTTGTACAAAACTGCATGTGTTATGAAATTACTTATACTCTTTTGAAATGACTGAAATGAATGAAATAGAAACAATGGAAAACACAGCTAGGCTATGCATTTCCTCAAAATGTATATTTTCTTCATAGTACTTGTGTCAATACGCACTATCTGTTTCTCTTTCATCAATGGAAACGGAAGTCTTTCATATACAGGCGCATAGCAACGGACGGACATGCCCGGTGGCCATTACATCTTGTACTTCCGGCTGTTCGATGCTAATTGATAAAGCTATCTTGCGCTTCCGGGTCAAACCGTTGCAGTCCGTTTTTCCTGCAGCAGCACGGGGGGATTGGTCCGGAAAACCCGAACCCCGATCACAAGCAGAACGCTGCACTGGATTAAAAGCGGGTTTCGCGATTATTGCATATCGACGTCACGGGGACACGGTTTTTCACGGGGGTCGAGCAGAACATCGATCTGTAGTCCACCGCCCCTCTCTCTCGCTCTCTCTCTAACCAGTCAATATCCTAAACTTAGAGGCTGGGTTAGTTATATTCTTCTCTCTCTCTCTCTCTCTAACCAGTCAATATCCTAAGCTTAGAGGCTGGGTTAGTTATATTCTTCTTCTCTCTCTCTCTCTAACCAGTCAATATCCTAAGCTTAGAGGCTGGGTTAGTTATATTCTACTCAGTTACGGTGGTCTGCATTTTCCATTGCTACAGACTGAAGACTGAGAGGAAACACATCCTGGATTTTCTTCTCGGATCTCTATGCTTTGGATCTAGGGATTTGAGGCCCCTCTGGGGTGGTGGGGGGGTTTAACCCACAATAATTAGATTTAAACAAACCCCCCCGCCTAGGACTCAAAGTCTATTTTTAAACCAAATAACTTTTAACAAAACTTCTCACATACAGATCCAAAATAGACCATCTAGACTTCATATTCGCAGCTTTGCATGCGACATTAGCACTGCCAGGGCATTTCACAGACTATCCACCATTCATTTTCACCCTCGGATCTCCAGGCGGTCTAAACACCTCTGACAAGCCGGGGAACGAGCGCTGCTCAGCGGCCACCGCGCTCCATCGTTTACGCCGCTGATATCAGATACCTCACGCCCGAACCGGATACCATCAGACCTCCCCCGGGCTGGTCTGCATCTGATCGGTGGTCCTCCGTGTGTTTGTGCGTTTTGGATTGGATTTGGCGATCGGATTTCTCCTACACCCTGAGCCCCGTCGCGCGCCATGCCCGGCCCGGTGGCCGGTAGTAAATCTCGGGTGTATGCCGATGTCAACACTTTGAAGAGCAGGGAATACTGGGACTACGAGGCCCATGTGCCCACCTGGAGGTGAGAGATTTAAAGCTATAAAAAGCCCAAGTGCATCATCACCTGATGTTGTGTCTCAAAACCCAGCGAGCTGCCTACCTAGTTGCGTTTCGTGTATAATTTTGTGTATGTGTGTGCTGGTTTTCATTGCGCAGTGGTTCACATTTGTAGGCTCGCCATCGATCGTGCTGGGAGAGTCATCAATCTGCGTGATCGAGCAGCCCCTGTTTGAGAGCTGATGATGAGAGGATGACATGAACGGATTTACAGATGCAGCGTTAGAGAGAGGAGTGTGTGACTATCCACAGCATCCACAGATTTTATGCAAATGCACCGATTCCCTCAAGTGTGCTGTGCACATCCAGTAATTACCATTCTAAACCAGTGCACTTATACAGCATTTAGTAGCTTTAATGGTTAGATTCCTGAGGATCAGTTAATGTGCTTCTGTTTTGCACAGTGCACATATATAATTACAAGTGATGGTGAATATGCTGTCATTTTTTATTAATTTTTTCCCCCTGTAGAACACAAAATAATTCTTTTAGCAGTTTTCACACAGCTATTTTCCATACAGTGAAACTGATCATAGTGACTGTCTGTCAAGCTCCAAAAAACACCATGAAAGCACCATAAATTTGGCAACTTTTCTGCTTGATATCAGTCTCTTAAAGGCGATCTTTAGCTGTATGTTTTGTGTGTTGAGTCAAAATTAAGTCTTAAGTCATGCAAGGTTCAATGACATTGATGCTAAATGCGATGCGCCAGTTCGAATATGCAGAATGGAAAATGACAAAATCAAGTCTTTGGTGTTTTTTTGGGGGGGGGTTGCTATGAATTGGTGTATTAAAAAAGATGCATAAATATGTACCAAAAATGGTTCACTTGAATTCCATAGGAAAAAATAACCCTAAATAACCCTTTAATTTTTGAATGAACTATGCCAACTTGTAACTTAATATGGCTAATTGTTTATTTTGTAGGATTGCACTGGTATTGGTGAGTCATTTGGATGCCAATGTTGTTATTGATTACCAAAACTATTAAAATAGTTTTTGTTAATTGAAATAAAGCTGAAAATAAGATATAAATATTAGATTAAACTATATTGAAAATTAGAAATGTTACCATGGCAAATAACTGAAATAAGTTGAAGTACTACAATAACTAAAACTGAAATAAAAATGAATCAAGGCTAAACAAAAATCTAAAAATAAATAAATAAATTAGAAAATGACAAACTGAAAATATAAAAGCTAATTTAAAATATTACTAGGCATTATAATTGTATATAAACAATACTAAAATAACACAGTTGAAAGCAACTGAAGTTCTTTTTTTCTTAAAGGTGACATATCATGAAAATCTGACTTTTCCAGGTTTCAAGTGCTATAATCAGGTTCCCGGTGCATCTAGCAATCAAAGAAACATGAAAAAGATTAACCCAGTAACTTTGTTTTGGTAAGCTTTTTTCTGCAAGCGTCTGAGAAAATGAGCACATCTGATTTCGCTCCCTTGGTGACGTGGCAAAGGGATCTCATTATAATATTACCACCCCTTAATCTGTAAGTTTACACCCACGGCGCCGTTATTGTGTTTTTGCAAGCGACAATGGTGTATTAGTTCTAATTGCATGGCGAAAGTTTGAGCAAAACATGCGAGCTGTAATGGCGCAGCTCTATTCTGGAAAAGGGGGCGGGGAGCAGCAGCTCATTTGCATTTAAAGAGACCAGCACTAAATCAGCTTCCAGTCAAAATAGGCATTTTCAAAATGATATAATAAATTATCTGTAGGGTATCTTGAGCTGAAACTTCACAGACACATTCTGGGGACACCTGAGACTTATATTACATATTGTAAAAAGGGGCATAATATGTCTCCTTTAAAAAGAACTTATAGATTAAACATTGTATGTATATATATATATGCCCACTTGTATTTATTGTAACTTGCTGCTTCATGTTAAGCCATTTTGATTTAGATAAAAATGTGATTCTGCATGTACAAGGCTCTTTAAGAATAGTGGCATTTCATTACTATAGTTAAAAGTGTTTCAGACAGAAGACCAATGCTTAAAATGTCGTCTTTGGCTCGGTCCCTTGGTAGAGACGTCAGTCAGCCCTCAGCTGACAGGGGAAATGACAGGGGAAATGATGGGCTTGGTCATTTTCACAGATGGTTGAATGTGTTTCAGCCCCTTCATGCTCGCAGAAGCCGCGTGTTTGCATGCTGGGCTGGAGATGTTTCTGTGCTGGTTTCTGGTGTAGATGCTCTGTCTGACTGGCACGTGAATCTGTGTACCACCTGCAGTAACCAGGAGGATTACCAGCTGGTACGGAAGCTCGGGAGAGGCAAATACAGCGAGGTCTTCGAGGCCATCAGCATCAACAACAATGAGAAGGTGGTGGTCAAAATCCTCAAGGTGAGAGATTGTATTCAGTGTGCAATCAAAGGCCTTTGTCATCTGCCTATTTAGGGCTACAGGGCTGAAATATTGTGGTTTCTCTGAAATATAATGTAGATGTCCCTTCTCTTAATATTTTCACTAGCAATAGCAGATTCTGTTTTTGAGGTAAACGAAAGGCTGTTTTTATAGCCTTTTGAAATGCCTACTTCAACTTACCACAGTGTTTGTTAAGCCATGTCATGAGGTTTTTACTGTTGTTTAAAGGGATAGTTCATCCAAAAATGAAAATTTTGTCATCAATTTCTCACCCTCATGTCGTTTCAAACCCGTTTAAGTTTCTTTCTTATGTTGAACATAAAAGAAGATATTTTGAACAACGCTGGTAATCAAACAGTTGATGGTCCCCATTGACTTCCATAGTATTTATTTCCCTACTATGTAAGTCAATGGGGACCAACAATTGTTTGGTTCTTCAAAATTCTTCAGAATATATTCTTTTGAACACAAAATGATGACAAAATTTCATTTTTGGGTGAACTATTCCTTTAATGTTGACTAGGTTTTATATTGTTACATCATTCATTTCTAAAATAGCCTGTCAAGAAAAAGAAGATTAAGAGAGAGATCAAGATCCTGGAGAACTTGCGAGGAGGAACAAACATCATTCAGCTAATGGACACAGTAAAGGACCCTGTGGTACGTTCTCCATCTCTCCTCCTCCATTAGTGAAACTTGTCCAATCAGGGTGCATAGTTTGTCCCAGGAGGACTTTGATTTTCTGTCTCTGAAGATTGTGGGTGGACAGCATTTGAGACAAATTGCTTTTTCTAGCTTGCAGGTGCAAATTTGGGTTTAGGCTGGAATTAGTTGTTATGTCTCTTATGTCTTAAGTTCTTATGTCTCAAATTTGTCATTGAAATTACATTGAGAAATATCAGATTGGAAATGTCACAGATTTACCGTACAAACATAAGCAACCGGTAATAGAGTGATTGCAAAGGATTATCTGGACACAAATGAGATCATATGAAAATTACTGCGAAGCATAGTGATGATTATTTGAACAGCTAATTAGATTTTGCATCTGAATAATGAGTTGCAGCCAGTCGTGATGCTTTTGTAGTCCATGTGCTCTTTTATTCCTGATTGTGATCACAATGACTGCTTGATGGTGTCTGTTAATGCTTTCTATTGTTGATTGAAGGACTTCCTTTTTTCTGATTGTTCATCTCGTTTTCTGTCTGTTTTTGCGATTTCTCCCCAATCATTCTGCAGTCTCGAACACCTGCGCTTGTCTTTGAATGCATCAATAACACAGACTTTAAGGTATTTTCTAATTAAGGTTATCTATCTATCTATCTATCTATCTATCTTTGTCTGTCTGTTGTCTGTCTATCTTTTCTGTCTTTAATTTGTCTGTTTATCAATCTGTCTGTCTTTATATCGATCTGTTGTTGTTTGTATCAATTTGTCTATCAATCTATCTGTCTATCTATATATCTGTGTGTCTGTCTATCTGTCATTTGTCCATCTATATATCTGTGTTGTCTATCTATCTATCTATCTATCTATCTGTCTGTCTGTCTGTCTGTCTATCTACCAGTCTGTCTATTTAAGGTAATGAATAATTAACTGATGGTCATTTCAATATTTAATAGGAGACTATTTAAAGGGTTAGTTCACCTAAAAATGAAAATTCTGTCATTAATTACTCACCCTTGTGTTGTTCGAAACCCGTAAGACCTTCATTCACCTTCGGAACACAATTTAAGATATTTTTGATGAAATATGAGGGCTCTCTGACCCTCCCATAGACAGCAAGGTAACTCTCGCGTCATGATACTGTCGTGAACGCGCATCCACAAGTGATGCAGTAGAGACGAAAACGTGGAATAAAGTCGTTGTTTTTGTTTTCTTTGCGCAATATCTTAATTTGTGTTCCGAAGATGAACGAAGGTCTTACGGGTTTGGAACAACACGAGGGTGAGTAATTAATGACAGAATTTTCATTTTTGGGTGAACTAACCCTTTAAGGCGATCAGTTATTTTTCAAAAACATTTTGCTGTCTCCTGGCTAATCAGAATCCAAGCAATGGTGTAATAATTAAAATGATCTGAAATGTTTAAGTTGCATTTAAATTTAAATCCTTCAAATCTAATATCTTTTGTTTCCTTCCTGTTTAGGAGCTGTATCAAAAGCTAACAGATTACGATATACGTTTTTACATGTATGAACTACTAAAGGTAAACTCACAAGTGTGCTTCACTGGCGTGTTTTGGAGTCTTGTATGCATTACTAAGGTTTTTTTTTTTTTTAAACACGGGCAGGCTCTGGACTACTGCCACAGTATGGGGATCATGCACCGCGATGTCAAACCCCACAATGTTATGATCGACCACCAGTTAAGGAAGGTAATGAAGGTTTTTTTTTAGTTCATCTTGAACTGTATTCAAGACATTCAGAATGCAAATGTTCCCTCTGTCATGTAGTTACTGGATTTATACACCAGCAGGGGGCATCAGGGTGCCATTTTCTTTTGGCAAACAAGGTGGTTTTTTTAGATGTTGATTTGTGTGTGTTTGATGCAGCTGAGATTGATAGACTGGGGTCTCGCTGAGTTCTATCACCCTGCACAAGAGTACAATGTCAGAGTGGCTTCACGCTATTTCAAGGGTCCAGAATTGTTGGTGGACTACCAGGTAAAATCCTCTTTATGAATCACACAGAATAATTTATAATTCCTTGATTTTATGACAACACAAACACTTTCTCTTATGTAACTTATCATTCCTCAGATTTTTGTCAGGAACTTGTTCATCCAGTTACAGATCAGTTTAAGTACCCAAAAATATGTATCTGCATCACCATCTCGATCTATTGAGGAGTTGCTCACCGTCGTTGTTTATATTGAAAGTCTTATCTTCAGATCAGAAATCTTCCTGACACTGTTGTCACATGAAAGACAACAATAAAAACTGTCAGTAACAGTCAGATTAGCATGAAATAAACAACAGTGATGGTATTTAGAGCATCACTCACGCACACGTCCTTAAACGTAGCACGTTTGATGTTAGACCGATGTTTAATCATTGCATGTAGTTTGTAATTTTTATAATCAGAATAAAATTCCGTAAAAAATTTTGAATATCGCATAGTGCTGTTTTCTTTTTAGGTTGTCTATGGTTATTGGGTTAAATGTGTGTTGTATTGTGTGTACAGATGTATGATTACAGTCTGGACATGTGGAGTCTCGGCTGCATGCTGGCCAGTATGATCTTTCAGAAAGAGCCTTTCTTTCATGGCCAAGACAACTACGACCAGGTAAGTAATATTAATATCTTTTACGTCAGGAATAGATCATGCAGTTTTATAAATATAATGAAAATAAATATTATGCATTTATCGCTACTAGCTAAACGCTTTGTCTTAAGCATGTGACCATGATTTCATTTGATTTCCTCTTTCTCCAGTTGGTGCGGATCGCAAAAGTTCTTGGGACGGATGAGTTATTTGGCTACCTGCGCAAATACCACATTGAACTGGATCCACGATTCAAAGACCTGCTTGGCCAGTGAGGACATCATAGAGGCATTTTTGAGAAATTTAAATGGATTTTTAAACTATTTTTAATATACAGTAATAACAACAAGAAGACAAAAATAGAAAGCAAATGTATATCATTTGTTATATATTGTATTTATTATATTATTCGCAAAAGTTCTTGGGACGGATGAGTTATTTGGCTACCTGCGCAAATACCACATTGAACTGGATCCACGATTCAAAGACCTGCTTGGCCAGTGAGTACCAGCAGAGGACATCATAGAGGCATTTTTGAGAAATTTTAATGGATTTTTAAACTATTTTTAATATACAGTAATAACAACAACAAGACAAAAATAGAAAGCAAATGTATATCATTTGTTATATATTGTATTTATTATATTATATTATTTGCAAATAAAATACCAATTATGTATTTTAAAATATTATATTTATTTATTATTATTAGGTAATTCCAAGGATTTCCACTGAGTTCAGTAACCTGTATCTTTAATGATATCTGGCCGAACATGTGGTAGCAATGTTCTTATAGTTAACTAAAACTATTAAAAAAAACGTTATTTACTTGAAATAAAAGAAAAGTTAACTGAAATAAAATAAAAAATATTTAAAACCGTAAATTTATTTTTTTCAGATAGCTGCCAAGGCAACCGTTCTCATTTTCATTTAGTTACATGATTTTTCACTTGATGTTACTAAATAACTCAAATATACTAAAACTGAAATAAAAATAATAAAAACCTATATAGACATAGTTAAAAAAAAAAAGAAAAAACAATAAAAAATGACAAAATAAATAAATAAAAAAAGCAATTCAAATTATTTATAAAAATTTTAATAGTATATCAATGATACTACATTGACACTCATTATTTTTTTATTATCTGTGTTTTTTTTGTTCTGTCACTGTCATTCTGTTACACTGTGGAAGCTTCTGTCACGAAAACAAATTCCTCGTATGTGTAAACATACCTGGCAATAAAGCTCATTCTGATTCTGATTCAAAGTACCAAGTACCAACTGATTTAATATCAATACTGACAATCTACTACTATGCAAGTTTGTCCAGTTATTAAAACTCTCCTGCTGTATCCCACAGGCAGACACGGAAGCGCTGGGAACAGTTTGTGCAGACGGAGAACCAGCATTTGGTGAGTCCAGAGGCTCTGGACCTTCTCGACAAGCTGCTACGCTACGACCATCAGCAGAGACTGACCGCCACCGAGGCCATGGAGCACCCTTATTTCTGTGAGTTCGCTTACCTCACTGCTCACAGTGTATATAGACAAAACAAGCAGTAGAAAAATCCTGAAACATACATTTGTGTCTTTAGATCCCGTGGTGAAGGAGCAGTCTCACACTAATACAGATGGCACCATAGTGTCAAGTGGAACCAACACACCCCGATGAGAGCAGGTCTCAAGATTTAATTAGTGTTTTTTATTTATTTATTATTTATTGGTTCAGTCAATATTTAATGGTACATGCTTATTTTTTTAATTTAGATTAACTAAGTTTATTTTTAAAAAACATTAACAATTTAATAAAGCTGACAAATGTAATCTTTAGAAACTCAAATATCTATTTTCATACTGTACGTCAGTGTTATTATTATTATTATTTATATACTATTTTGGTATTTATTCATATTTTAAATTACTTTTTATTTTTATATTTTCAATTTTCATTTTGGTTTAATTTTATTATGTGCTTATTCATTTTTAATATTTTGATTTAGCTTTAATTTATTTTTATTTCAGTTTTAGTAATTTTAATATTCAACTGATTTTTCTGAAATATTTTATTTATTTTTTCAATTAATGAAAATGATTTTTAGTAGTTTTGGTTAACATTAACAACACTGCTGTAGCATTTCAAATATTCATTGTAGTATTTTGTGTATTATTCTTCACATAGAAATATTGGTATTAACCAGATTTGGGTTTTTTTAATCTTTGCATGTATAAGAATAATTAATTATGAATTACACAATCCACAGTTCTGTTTTTTGTTTTTGTGAAGCATTTTATATGGTCTGTAATTCAAATTTTACTGTCTTTTTTGTTGTTGTTTTTGTTGTTGTTTTTCAGGACCCGGAAAAGGAAGGCGTTTGTTACCTCAATTTTTTATCCCTCGTGTCTGAAACCTCTTCAAGTGTACAGTGAAATTGGCTCTAAGCAGCACCTGTTACACCTCGTCTCTCAGACACACACACATGCACACTCGCATACACTCACACCAACACAGACATTTCAGCTTTCCTGTGTCTGTCAAGGTTGGTCTGCCCTTCTATAACAGGTCTGTTCCTCTAGCTTGAAGATTTCAAAGCTTTCCCTCCCAAGTTTTAGATGAAAGGAATATATCCTCGACTCCACCCCCAAGTACACTGGCCCCTCCCACCTTAAACTAGGCATGGAGAATAAGACCAGAATGAACCCCGCCCCCTCTCTCCTTATTGGTCTGTGTGTCCGTCTGTTCAGTATTCAGACCTTGGCGCAGCCTCCACATACTGTAGTAATAAAGTGGCATGGTGGACCTTTATTTCTTTGCTCTAGGTAGATTGATTACTATATTAATGAAAATAAATGATTTTTATTTAGATTTATGTGCCTTGTTATTGTCTGTTAATTTGCGGGTTAAAATGTGTGCCTATTTGTGATGTTAGCAATTGCTGTTTCTCATACTTAAAGGGATAGTCTTTCCTAAAATGAAAATTGTACTCATTTACTCACCTTCATGTCGTTCCAAACCCGTATAACTTCTTTTTTTTCTTCTTTGCAAGACAAAAAAAGACATTTTGAAGAATGTTGGAGTCCAAACAACATTGGAACCCATTGATGTCACATGGACTATTTTAATGATATCTTTACTACCTTTCTGGGCCTTGAATGTGTCAGTTGCGCTGCTTTCTATGCAGGGTCAGAAAACTCTGGGATTTCATCAAAAATATCTTTATTTGTGTTCCGAAGATGAACAAAGGTCTTATTGGTTTGGAACGACATGAGGGTGAGAAATCAATGAGAGAATTTTCACATTTTCCCTTCAAGGTTAGGTAATTGAACAACCCGCTAAAAATTAAAACATACTGTTGGCGAAAACAACAAGAAATTACCAAATCTAGCAAGAATATTGTTTCGATTGACCCAAAACCAAAAAACACATTCTTGTATTAGATTAATCAGATATATACATAACTTGAACATAATATTACAACTTTTAAATTCTTGTGAAAATGACACGATCGTCATACGCATGAATTTGAAGTTATGTGAATACATTCTTTCCATAGCAATGTACTAAAACAACGTTAAATGATGCAGCATTGTATTACAGTAGTGTACTAATTAGCTATATTATAAGATATCACATGTTGGTCTTAAATGTCCTTAATCTATATAATGTTTAAATATTTGGTTTAATTTTAACTTGTTATTAACTTGTTTTTGTTGAATGGAATATTTTAGTCAAAAGAGTAAATCTGTCTAAAATGACCATTGTATTCCTTACAGTGCAAATGAGTAAAAACAACTAAAAATCAATTAGATATCTACTTTTAAAATGTTAATTATACAGAATTTTCAGTTGCACAGTGAAATGTGACACAAAACATGGTTTTGTTAAGTTTGTCAAACAATATCCTCATTTTCTTTAGTTCATTGTTGACCATGGAGTGTGAGACCAGGTTTGTGGTTCATGTTGTGTGCAATATGATCTCTTCATCTCTGATGTTAAGCAATATTTTGGCTATGCGATATCTTTCCTTTTGCCAGCCAGGTTAATTAATTGGCTCTAGCTCCCACGCTCCTCTGCATCATCATAGCAGCTCTTTTGTAGAGATGTTGTTGCCCTTACAATAAGGGCTACCTCATAATAAATCTTTTTTCTTCAGAGGGATTAAACTATTTTATAGACTCAAAACTCCCAAAAGACTTTGCCTTTGTAAAACACAACAGAAAGGATTGTTCCGTTTCTACCAAGACAAGTTTTACATGGCAGTCTTTGGTGTGAGCGACTCAACACACGTGAGGCAGTGGACTAATGGCGCTTTGGGAGGCGTCTCAATAGCGGCCCTTTGTGACACCAAGGGCTCAAGTGTCCATTGCTGGCTCATTAGATGACGCAATTTCTCCAAGACCTCCTTGATTTGTGCAGTCCACATTGCTCCGGCCTACCTCCACAGGTAACTGTTCACCTGTGTTTATAGTTCTTTTTTTAACCCTCTTCTCAATTTCAGTGTTAAACAGAGAGACTCATCATTATTCATGTCCAGGCCTTGTGTGGTTACTTCTGCACTCAGTGGCCCTGACTTTGACCAACAGCTCCTCATGCGTGACTCCGACATGAATATTTCCGAGTGAATCTCATATCAGATTGAGGCCTGAGAGAATGTATGTCAAGCACAAACCTCACAGGACTTCAAATACATATGCTTTTATATAAAAATGATGAATATTTCAAGCCCAAAAACCTGCAGAGCCATTTGGTTTGGTTTTGGTTGACCAAAGTGAAATGAAAATGAGGTTTAGAGACATTACCTGTCTCATCATGACCTTTATGTTTTAACATTTGATGAAGTGACTTCAGTAATGACCTTATGTAACTTCTGCCACACCCAATGGTCATACTTGGAGGTGAAAGGAACCCTGGGTCAATTTGGCTAACTTAAACCACATCCAGCAATTACACTGATGAATGGGTATGGTTGGGTAAACAAACTCCAAAAGGTCACTTAAAGGGATAGTTCACCCAAAAAAGAAAATTCTGTCATTAATTACTCACCCCCATGTCGTTCCAAACCCATAAGACATTTGTTCATCTTTGGAACACAAATTAAGATATGAAATCTGAGAGCTTTCTAACCCTGCATAGACAGCAACATAACTACTATGTCCAAGGCCCAGGAAGCCAGTAAGGACATTGTTACAATAGTCCATTTGACATCACTGGTTCAACCACAATTTTATGAACCACTGATGTCACATGGACTATTTTTACAATGTCCTTACTGCCTATTTACCTAAATATCTTAATTTGTGTTCCGAAGATGAACAAAGTTTCTTATGGGTTTGGAAAGACATGAGGGTGAGTAATTAATGACAGAATTTTTATTTTTGGGTGAACTATCCCTTTAAAGGGATAGTTCATCCAAAAAGTACAATTCTGACAATTTATTCACCCTCATGTTGTTGCGGACCTATATGTCTATTCTTCTGCAAACACAAAAGAAGAACTTGTGAGGTCCACACAATTAAAGTCAATGAGGTTCAAAAACAGTTATAAAAATATCTTCTTTTGTGTTCCACAAAAAGAAAGTCAATCATACAGCTTTGGAATGACATGAGGGTGAACTTTTGGGGTTAGCTATTCCTTTAAAGGAAATAAGAGAAGCCATTTTGAGAAAATAAGGGACTGTTGGTGCCGACCAACATGGAGGAGATTCCTATTTCATTGTAGTGTGAGGATGGAATTGGAAAGAACTGAAAAATGCCAGAAACATTGTCTGACAGAAGCTGTCCAAACATACTTTTAGTCTGCTGACTACATTCTTACAAGATGACTCATTGATAGTATATCTAGCTTGAGCAAACAGAAGGATTGATTACCCAGAATGATTGAGAAACACAATCATCTGACTGATGATTCATCACCAAACCTCTTTCCTAGAGTTTAGCTGCACTATCAAATATTAAGGTTATTAAGCTGACAATTGCATTAAAAATATTGTTTTCTGGGATTTTGTTGACTGGTCTATCATTAGTCTCATGAAATGACATGTGACGTGATTATTGACATATTTTGTGGTTTGCTTGAAAGCTTATTCTGGCTAGGTACCATCTGCTTAGACAGGAAGACATAATCTAACCGACATGCAAGTCATGCAACCAACCACAGTTTGTTTTTTGAAGCAGGGAAATCTGAAATCACTGATGTCATAATAACAGACAGGCATGCAGTTGAGAAAACGGAATGTTAGCACAATTAGCATTAGCAAAGCAAGTCTCCCTAAAATAAGAAAAGATTATTTGAAATTGTATGAACTGATACAAATTAGCCACCAATTCGCAAAAATGTAAAAGTGTTACGTATTAAAACAAAATCTGTATATCTCTGTATTTTCCCCACTGGATGCAACAAATGCCTCATTTATAATGGGTTTTATTGTTTTTGTCTTGCGCCGGGACACGGCATTTTGTTTCGCGCCGGGACACGGCATCACAATATGGTAAGGAGCGTAACATTTCCGTCACACGCTTGAGGTATTCGGCCAATCACAACGCACTGGATAGCTGGCCAATCAGAGCACACCTCACTTTTCAGACCGATGAGCTTTGTAAAAATCGACGCGTTTCAGAAAGGCGGGGCATAGAGGAGAAACAATAATGTACAGTATGTGGAAAATAATGTGTTTTTTTAACCTTAAACCGCATAAACACATTTCATTACACTAAATACACAAAATACTGTTCTTTTTAGCAACATCATATGACCCCTTTAAAGTCTGTGTAAAGCAATATTTAATATGTTCTGAGTATGTCACACGACAGAAGAATGTGTTATTTTAACCACCCAGTCAAGCCAATTAAAAAGAAAACGCCATGTAAACAAAATTAATTTACCAAAAACTTGAATGCTGGGGGCGTGTCCGCTGGCGGCGCTAAAACCACGCCCCCACGCGGGAAACCTGCCGCCTCTCTCAACTGTCAAATACCACTACAACCTGAATGGATGCTATCTCTAGCAGCTTAATTGGATTTACACAGCCATACATGTTTGGTAATATGCATTTACGTGAGGCATAGCTAGCTAGGAAACTGTAGGCTGTAGTAAATAACGGTAATGACAGTAACTTGCGAACCCCAGCTAACAAAATTACGTGACTGTTACGTAACTGCAACGTAATCTGGGCTGCGTTCAGCCCTGACAAAAACGGTGCAAAACGTTTTTTAAACGGAAACGGTGGTGCGTTGAACACCCTGTTCTGATGACGCAAGAGTTGTAACTATGGAAGCTGAGAAGGCCATTCTTTGTGTTCTTTTTGAAGAATTTTCGGAGCCTGATGAAATCGGTATAAATACGTGTTTAATACTGCAAAATACGCTCGATGTTACAGTCACTGCCCTTGCCGTCCAGAATAAAGGAGAACATCCCAATCAAATGAAGGGATTTGTGGAAACTGTGGTTCCTAATTATTGTGATCCAACATTTGCCTTGCATTTCAGGATGAAAAGACAAACATTTCAGGTGAAGGATAATCCACTTCTTACCTCCGAGACTGTGTTATGATCTGTATGACCTTATTATTTTTATTGTGAGTATTAGGCTTATCATTATTGCTGATCACTGTTGTTGTGCTATGATATTGTAATATTTACCATTATATAATCAGAGGGGTATAGAAAAGTTTATGAAAGTGTCACTCCATAATACAATGGCAAAATATATAAATATGTATAGTATTTTTATGTTACATTAATCATTATTTAGCACACCTTCCTAAGGAAAGGATATGGACCAGAAGACATTGCAATTACTAAATGATATTTAGACAGACTTAAAGAAGTTCCAGATCTATACTTGTGCTCTTATTTCAGTTATTTTTCCTTTAATGTAAAGAAACATGTGCAAACAATATTCTTGCTCTTGTGAATTTATTTGGATGTTAATTACATTGTGGGAGCTGTCTCTTTAATACCGCGTGGTTTACATACATGTTGCTGCTGACTGGGCTGACATGTTTGACACACCCACCGAACAAGAGAAAACGCATCTCAAACCCTGTTGCACACCGTTTCCAGGAAACATGTCGTTCAAACCGGAAACCGTTGCAAAACGGTGCACACCGGTTTGAGCTTGAACTTGCCCCAGTACTATACATAACAACAACAACAATAATAATAATAATAAAAAAGGCTTTTAGCGTCTTTCCAGAGTTCAAGAACTTTGTTTTATACATTTTATAAACCTATTTATTTGTTATAAATTGTAAATTGTACTCACCTCAGAAAAACAAATTCTTCTATCAGACACAGTTGAAGTAAAAGTGCCTCAGATAAACGCGCTGTCCTGATTCAAGCGGATGAGATGGTGTAGCCAGGTCTGTCATTATTTCAACGTTATCTTCATAACTCGTTACGAAATAAAAAGTTTCACAACTCAGAAAATTTAATTTTCCTTTCTTGTCAACGTTATACAGCGCGCGGTGTGTCACTGTGTCAGTTGTGGAGGCGCGCGCGCTGTACGTCACGTCATTATATTAAAAGCAATCGTCCATATTCTGACGGTGAAAAGAAACATTTTATCTTTCAATTTTCAATCTTGTGTCTGAAGTTTAATTACACTTTTTAAATAGCAAATTCTGGAAATCAGAGAGCATATAAAGAGCATGTATATGATGGTGCCAGTAAGTCATTAAATTACCAATATATTACGAATAGAGTAGGTATCTGGAACGTTCTTGGTTATCGTGTTACGTTAGGAGGACGTACTGACGACGTTGTGAGTTTTTTTTATTTTTTATTTTTTATTTTTTATTATGCAATAGAAGAACATGTTGTGAGTTGGTAATGGGATGGTAATGAAAGTACGAGAATAAGACGTCGTGGTTACGTTGTCTATTGGTAAGTCATGAAATACCAAAAAGTACGAATACATTACGTAACTGTTACGTCGTGTGTTAGCTGGGACGACAGATGCTAATGCTCTCTAGTTATGGTGTTATAATAATAACACAAAAATGGTGAAAAACTGTTTAAGGGTCTAACTCAATTTTAAAGTTTTTAATTCAATTCAAGTTTATTTGTATAGCGCTTTTCACGATACAAATCGTTGCAAAGCAGCTTTACAGAAAATTAAGTTTCTACAATATATTTAGTAGTAGCTTATCAGTGGTGACTATGTCAAATTGATGTAGGCCTACATATGGCAGAAATGTATGGTAAAATTCAGTTAATGACGTAATCAAACAGAGATGAACACTATTAACAGTGTCACTATTAACTCCACAATTCAGTAGCTATTGTTCACAGTCTTTGTAATGTGTTTTCAGCATTTCTAGCATTTATGTGTATAGAAACAACACCCTGAATTGCCTTTACACTGACTTTAAAAGCACATTTTGTGGCCCAGTACCTATAGTAAACACAAATTTGTCTCCAGACAGACTAGTTAAAAGTGCACCCAGACTCTTAACAGTTGTGAGTTTGTCATATTGAGTTTACTTGACTGTTTTTAAACTGTGTTTATTTATAGCATCAGTTCATTTGCCTCAGACTACTGGCCAACAGCTAATGTAAGAGTGAGACCGCGTGAATGCAAGATAAAGTTCCTGCTCAAGAGGACACCTGATCCCTTGCTTCCTGTCCTACAACCTGACTCCTCAGCAGCTCACGTTCAGAAAACATCTTCGCCATGAAATTTTCAGCACTGCTTGGTTGTACCACGGTCTGTGATGTCCGGTCAGCGGTGATGATGACAAACCCACCTGCCCTTTGTCAGTGGAAAGCCAAGCAGCAGAACCATGAGGTGAGCTTAACCACTTAAAGGAACAGTTCACCCAAAAATAACATTTCTGAAATTATTTATTCACTTTCATGTCATTCTAAACCCGGATTACTTCATTTCTTCTATGGAATAAAACAGGAAATGTTTTGAAGAATCTTCATGCAACATTCTTTCAGACTGTATAATGAAAGTGGATGGTGACCAAGGGATTTCAAACTACTGAAGTACCATAGATTCTTCATAATAGTGGTTCATGTGACTCAAGCACTATTACAAGTCGTCTGAAGCCATATGATAGCTTTGTGTGGGCAACAGGCTGAAATTTAAGTTGTTTTTCTCTGACCACTGCGGTCACCATTCACTTTCAATGTATAAAAAAAAGCAGCTTGGTTTTTTTTGCTATTAGTGCATTCTTTTCCACATAAGAAAAGATAAGAAACGTTTGCCTCAATTTTAAATATTTTTCATTTCTCTTATCTGAACAATTCTTAGCAGTTAAACAATTACTTTAAGTGGTCAAGATGTAAACATTCTCCAAAAAGAGGTAATACATTGCAAATATAATAATCTTTGATTTTTGAAAACTGCAGTTCTGGGATTTTCCCCGGTGCAAAACGTTTTTTTAAACGGAAACGGTGGTGCGTTGAACACTCTGTTCTGATGACGCAAGAGTTGCAGCTATGGCAGCTGAGAAGGCCATTCTTTGTGTTCTTTTTGAAGAATTTTCGGAGCCTGATGAAATCGGTATAAATACGTGTTTAATACTGCAAAATACGCTCGATGTTACAGTCACTGCCCTTGCCCTCCAGAATAAAGGAGAACATCCCAATCAAATGAAGGGATTTGTGGAAACTGTGGTTCCTAATTATTGTGATCCAACATTTGCCTCGCATTTCAGGATGAAAAGACAAACATTTCAGGTGAAGGATAATCCACTTCTTACCTCCAAGACTGTGTTATGATCTATATGACCTTATTATTTTTATTGTGAGTATTAGGCTTATCATTATTGCTGATCACTGTTGTTGTGCTATGATATTGTAATATTTACCATTATATAATCAGAGCAGTATAGAAAAGTGTCACTCCATAATACAATAGCAAAATATATAAATATGTATTGTATTTTTATGTTACATTAATCAGTATTTAGCACACCTTCCTAAGGAAAGGATATGGACCAGAAGACATTGCAATTACTAAATGATATTTAGACAGACTTAAAGAAGTTCCAGATCTATACTTGTGCTCTTATTATTTCAGTTATTTTGCCTTTAATGTAAATAAACATGTGCAAACAATATACTTGCTCTTGTGAATTTGGATGTTAATTACATTGTGCGAGCTGTCTCTTTAATACCGCGTGGTTTACATACATGTTGCTGCTGATTGGGCTGACATGTTTGACACACCCACCAAACAAGAGAAAACGCATCTCAAACCCTGTTGCACACCGTTTCCAGGAAACATGTCGTTCAAACCGGAAACCGTTGCAAAACGGTGCACACCGGTTTGAGCTTGAACTTGCCCCAGTACTATACATAACAACAACAACAATAATAATAATAATAAAAAAGGCTTTTAGCGTCTTTCCAGAGTTCAAGAACTTTGTTTTATACATTTTATAAACCTATTTATTTGTTATAAATTGTAAATTGTACTCACCTCAGAAAAACAAATTCTTCTATCAGACACTGTTGAAGTAAAAGTGCCTCAGATAAACGCGCTGTCCTGATTCAAGCGGATGAGATGGTGTAGCCAGGTCTGTCATTATTTCAACGTTATCTTCATAACTCGTTACGAAATAAAAAGTTTCACAACTCAGAAAATTTAATTTTCCTTTCTTGTCAACGTTATACAGCGCGCGGTGTGTCACTGTGTCAGTTGTGGAGGCGCGCGCGCTGTACGTCACGTCATTATATTAAAAGCAATCGTCCATATTCTGACGGTGAAAAGAAACATTTTATCTTTCAATTTTCAATCTTGTGTCTGAAGTTTAATTACACTTTTTAAATAGCAAATTCTGGAAATCAGAGAGCATATAAAGAGCATGTATATGATGGTGCCAGTAAGTCATTAAATTACCAATATATTACGAATAGAGTAGGTATCTGGAACGTTCTTGGTTATCGTGTTACGTTAGGAGGACGTACTGACGACGTTGTGAGTTTTTTTTATTTTTTATTTTTTATTTTTTATTATGCAATAGAAGAACATGTTGTGAGTTGGTAATGGGATGGTAATGAAAGTACGAGAATAAGACGTCGTGGTTACGTTGTCTATTGGTAAGTCATGAAATACCAAAAAGTACGAATACATTACGTAACTGTTACGTCGTGTGTTAGCTGGGACGACAGATGCTAATGCTCTCTAGTTATGGTGTTATAATAATAACACAAAAATGGTGAAAAACTGTTTAAGGGTCTAACTCAATTTTAAAGTTTTTAATTCAATTCAAGTTTATTTGTATAGCGCTTTTCACGATACAAATCGTTGCAAAGCAGCTTTACAGAAAATTAAGTTTCTACAATATATTTAGTAGTAGCTTATCAGTGGTGACTATGTCAAATTGATGTAGGCCTACATATGGCAGAAATGTATGGTAAAATTCAGTTAATGACGTAATCAAACAGAGATGAACACTATTAACAGTGTCACTATTAACTCCACAATTCAGTAGCTATTGTTCACAGTCTTTGTAATGTGTTTTCAGCATTTCTAGCATTTATGTGTATAGAAACAACACCCTGAATTGCCTTTACACTGACTTTAAAAGCACATTTTGTGGCCCAGTACCTATAGTAAACACAAATTTGTCTCCAGACAGACTAGTTAAAAGTGCACCCAGACTCTTAACAGTTGTGAGTTTGTCATATTGAGTTTACTTGACTGTTTTTAAACTGTGTTTATTTATAGCATCAGTTCATTTGCCTCAGACTACTGGCCAACAGCTAATGTAAGAGTGAGACCGCGTGAATGCAAGATAAAGTTCCTGCTCAAGAGGACACCTGATCCCTTGCTTCCTGTCCTACAACCTGACTCCTCAGCAGCTCACGTTCAGAAAACATCTTCGCCATGAAATTTTCAGCACTGCTTGGTTGTACCACGGTCTGTGATGTCCGGTCAGCGGTGATGATGACAAACCCACCTGCCCTTTGTCAGTGGAAAGCCAAGCAGCAGAACCATGAGGTGAGCTTAACCACTTAAAGGAACAGTTCACCCAAAAATAACATTTCTGAAATTATTTATTCACTTTCATGTCATTCTAAACCCGGATTACTTCATTTCTTCTATGGAATAAAACAGGAAATGTTTTGAAGAATCTTCATGCAACATTCTTTCAGACTGTATAATGAAAGTGGATGGTGACCAAGGGATTTCAAACTACTGAAGTACCATAGATTCTTCATAATAGTGGTTCATGTGACTCAAGCACTATTACAAGTCGTCTGAAGCCATATGATAGCTTTGTGTGGGCAACAGGCTGAAATTTAAGTTGTTTTTCTCTGACCACTGCGGTCACCATTCACTTTCAATGTATAAAAAAAAGCAGCTTGGTTTTTTTTTGCTATTAGTGCATTCTTTTCCACATAAGAAAAGATAAGAAACTTTTGCCTCAATTTTAAATATTTTTCATTTCTCTTATCTGAACAATTCTTAGCAGTTAAACAATTACTTTAAGTGGTCAAGATTTAAACATTCTCCAAAAAGAGGTAATACATTGCAAATATAATAATCTTTGATTTTTGAAAACTGCAGTTCTGGGATTTTCCCTTTGTTCAGCTATTTTTTGTTTGTCTTATGGTCAGTCATGATATGCACGTGACTTGTTTATGTGGTAAAAAAAAAAACAAGCTAGCAACTTCTAAGCGTATAGATAAACCTGTGGAAGTATCTAAAGCTGAGTTAATGATTATTTGTGCTGAATCATGTGAACTCCACTCAACTTTTGAAGTCATAGGTGTTTTATTATTGAATGGTTATTCAAATGCATATAAATAGGAAATCAGTAAATTCACAATGTTGTCACACAGTTTTAGTTTCAACACGGTAATGCACACCGGTAGCTAAGTTTCCATCACACCTCTTTGAGAGAGAGGGAACCTTGGGCCCCCCGTCCCACACAGAAACAAACAGATAAATAAATAAACAAACAAATAGCTGTGTCGTATTTCCCACCTGATGAGGACTTTCCACTGGTTTAATTACAGATAGAAGCACACAAAACTGTTTGACCCTACTGGAATTTCATAGATTTCACATTTCAAGTCCAAATGTCCAAGCAAAAAAGAATCATGTTAAAAAAAAAAAAAAAAAAATCCTGTGTCATTATGAAATGTAAGATATGTAGAGTTCCAGCACTCGGGGCATCTAAAGAGCTGCTTCTTTACAATTAAAACCAGATTTGTTGCATGTTAAATCCTCCCAACAAAAGAATCTAACAAGATTGTAGAACGATGTTTTGGTCCCTCACTTTACGTCTTCTGTGTAGAGTGAGGTCTGGCTCCATTGCCCAGTTTGTAAACTCCCACAGGGCTGAAGTTGTTGGGAGGTTTTGGAGATGCTGGATGCTTAACTCACTCTTTTTATGTTGTTACTACGTCTACGCCGAAAGCAGGCGGGTAAGCAACGCTTATCCGATTTGATCATAGGTGAACTGGGAGGAGAGGCTTGTTTTCTGTAAAATTAGAAACACAGAAGGTAAAAATACCATAATCAGTTGATTCATTTATTTTATTTTATCCAACACTTCCTGATGAGTACAAACAACAGTGGGACCTTTCATTATTTTAATTACTCCTCTGTGTTGTCTGTGCACATTGCATACAAACTGTCAGTCTGCAGGTTAGGCCAGTAGGTGTTTTTGAGTCTTTGAATAATTAATTTGTTCAAAACACCAAATCATTCAGGAACGAAACATGTGCTTACGAATGAGTCATTGTATCGTTTACTCAACCGATTAGTTGCTCCTTAACACTGATTCATTCAGAAGCGAAACACGTCTTTAAAAGCGAGTCACTGAATCACTCAATTAACAGATTTGCTTTAAAACAATGAGCAGTTTGTTCTGCACTGATGAACTGAATGTTTACAATTAACTGCAGCAGCTTTGTTTGGAACAATTTGACTGGCGAATCAAAAATAGACAAAGTAACTGACAAATTATGTGTGAATAGTGAATTAAGTTAAAATGACTTATTAAATGAATTATTAAATAATATATACTTAATAATTAATAGCTCACTTTAACTTAATAATTAATTTAAGTAGGCCTATATATGTACAGAGACCCACACATGACATGGAGGGGGAAAAAAGTAAATCTTTTTGATTTGCTGAAAATGAAATGGGTACAAAATAATTCGTTCTACGTCCTGTCTGCATTCTTATAAACCAATGTAGATGCTTCTCACTTAAAATTATTCCATGCAGTGCTGCAAAGCTTTTGAGAATGTCTCCCAACTCAAAATAAAACCCAATTAAAGTATCTCTGCCCATAACATAACATAACATAACATAACATAACAGCAGCAACAGGTTTATGAGATTTCGAACAGGAAGTAGAACAAATTATTATTTTGTGCACACTATTTACTTAAAACGAGGGAATGTATAATTATAGCGAGCGCACTATTTACTTAAAACGAAGAAACGAATTAGTAAATTGTTTGCACGATTTAGTAAACAGAGGGAAAGAATTAGTAAATCGTGCGCATTGTGGGGCTCCATTTATACGTTTCGCTCTTGAATTAATCGGTGTTCAGGAGCAAATGAATCAGTTGAGTAAATGTTTCAATGACACATTCATAAAGACGTTTTGTTATTGAATGAATCGGTGTTTTGAACAAATAAATGATTCAAAGAATCATAAAATAAAATACTAAAATATTAAGTGTTATATATAATTATATACTATACTTAATATTTTATTGTTCACCCACAAATCACAAAATTAAAATTCTGTAATCATCAATTTTCTTTCTTGCAAAAAAGGGATATATTTATATTTATTCACATTTATATTTAATAATATTTAGCAAGAATGTTGGCATTGCTTTTTGTGTGTACAATGAAAATGAATCTGGATTAGCCATAGTCACCATTTAATTTAACTGAATGAAAAAGCAGCCGGGAAATTCTGCTAAACAACTTTTTTTTTGTGTGTCTTCCACAGATAAAAAAAAAAAAGTCACATGGGTTGAGAACTACAGGAAGATAATAGATGAAGATAGAATTTAGATTTTTGGGTGAACAACCCCTTTTATTATGAGTATTTGGGAATGTAAGCCTCACCTGGCGGCTGCAGCTGCTGCTGCTGCTTCTTTATTGCGCAGCTGCCGCATTATACGCAACATGCGACAAATCTGACGCAGTGTCATCTTTGGAGCGTGGCTGGCCAGACGTGGTCGAGGGGCCCCTCTGGGCCCTCTGTAACTGAAAAGGGACATGTAATCACCACCAGACCCCCTCCCAAAGAGCTGAACACTGCTGCTGCCATAGCAGGATGCACACTGAAAGAAAAACAAGAACAATAGTTTTCCTTGAAATCAAGGTTTTTATATCAATTAACTAGTTGATAACAAATCTTTCACCAAGCTACTGGTTTCAAACCAAGAACACGATTAATTAACTACATCCTAAGAAACCAAAGCCTTCACACACACACACACACACGCACACACACACACACACACATACACATACACACAAACTCTATACAACAAGCTTGAATACACACAGATTCTTTTACTTGACACCAGATCGGCCCAGAGCACAGACATGATACATCCACACCAATAGCGCTGACAGAACATGACCCAGTCTAGAACAATGAAAGCTCAAACTAACTGAACTGAGAATAAGATTCATCATGTTAACTGATCCAAGGCATGTCTTTTATTTCACTAGTATCACCACCAGAGACACTATTGTATTCAATAGTGATCAATTTTTAAACTCTCAACCTCTTCACGAAAAAAGTCAAAAATGCATCTAAAATCAAAATCCGTCTTCCAAATATCACCAAAATAATTTCAGGTGTGCAGCACAAGATGATGTTTCTTCTGTTTGGACCATCTGTTATTGAACTCCAACCATGTGTGAAGTCATCTTAAATTCTTAAAAGTGAATAATGAGTAAAAGTGAACTCATCTACAATAAAAAAAAGCACTCTTAATCTTCAAATACTCACCGGTACGACTGTTGCCATGGTAACCAACTCAGTTCAGGGCGTCCCAGGGATGCTGCAGAATTATGCGTAAAATTTTGCCCACCTTGACCGAGCATTCATCTCTTATACCTGTTGTCTTCCCAGGTGCCACATGATGTGACCAATCACAGGGGACCCGGCGGTCCAGTTCCGCCCTCTGAACCTGACATCACCAAGTGATGTCACTCCGCCGCTGCTTTAAACTGGACACAACAATGGGCAAAGGGTGTCTCGCGTTTCAGGGCCTCGACAGCAGTGACATGCAGTTAATTATCACGCTACCTTTTGTCTCTGTTGGGTAAATTTAGAGTCTAGTAGGAGGGAACAAAGGAGCATTCTAAGAACAATGCATGCTATGAATTGGTCGACGTGCTCATGGGAGAGAAGCTTTGTGTCGCTTACAAACATAAATTAAAGCAGCTCATGCTTTTCTGACAATGACGCTGCTATACCATGACAACGGGTCATGGGTTACGTGTGTGTTTATTAGTGTTTAGCTGATGGATATTTGAATTGAGGGGAATTTGATAAAAACATGAAAATAATGGTCAAGTTTAATGAATGAATGGCATTCATCATTGGGGCACAGGTAAATTTATGTATAGTAGCATCTTTTATAAATGCAGTTCAAAGCGCTTCATATGTCAAAGTATGAAAACTTAAAAAAAGAACACAAAAACAACAATATTATTAATAATAATGATCAAGGCAAGGCAAGTTTATTAATATAGCACATTTCATACACAATGGTAATTCAAAGTGCTTTAGATAAAAGGAAGTAAATTAATCATTAAAAAATAATCACAATAATAAAACATGGAATTTAAAAACTTTTAAAATGGTAAGGTCTGTCTCCAGAATCACACCAAGATTCCTGACTTGATTTTTAGTTGTTTGACCCCTAGAGTCAAGGTATGCATCAAAACAACAACAACAACAATAATAATAGTTCATTAATTAATCAATTAATTAAAAAACTTTAATTTTAGATATTGGAAAAGCAAATAAAAATGGAATACAGTGGCATAAAGCAGGCCTATATTATTCAGAAACTAAAAGATCTTCAGGAGCTTTTTAAAAATAAATATTTAAAGGCTATTTTTTATTTATTATTATTACTATTATGTTTATTATTATTTACAATTTTTGAGAATTGATGGCTTTTTAAAAAGCAGGTTCACACCAGCTGTGATACTTTGTAAATAAATAAATTTAAAACTAGGATTTGGATCACATTTTGACAGATGGTTAAAAAGCAAATAAATGGAAAAGCAAAAATAAGATAAGATAAATGTAAGATAAAATAAAATAACAAAGGATAATATAATAAGGAATACAGTGGCATATATTATTCAAAAACTAAAAGAAAGTTTTTCAGGTGCTTTTTAAAAATGTGACTATTTTGATCTTGTCAAAATTTAATGAAAGTTTAGTGACTTTGTTTTTTTTGTTGTTTTTTTTTTTACAGATTTTGCAACATAATGGCTTAGTTATAGTGTAATTCTTTACATTGTATGGTGCAAACAAACAAACAAACAATGATTTGGGTCACATTTGGAAGGACAGTCAAAAATGCATTAGTGTTAGTGCATTTAGTACTTTAAATTAAGTTCCTTAATGTAAGTTAGGGAGGAGCGAGCACATCTAATCTTTCAATCAACAGCCAGAGTATATAAGCAGCTGCTTACCTCTCTCCAGTCTCAGCTGTTCCAGCATCCCTCCACCTCCCCAAAACTCCACCTTCATCTTAGGTACCTTGCCCTTCGTAATCATCCTATATCTAGTCCCTGGGGGTATATCAGAGCTCGAGTTGAAGCTGCTTCATCGAGCCCCTCATCAGTGGACAGCAAGCCAAATAAGTTTACACACAATTTCCTTAAGATTATATGGGCAAACGAACTCGTTAAGAACCAGTAAAAACCTTAAAATCAATCCTATGCTTACATGGAGACCATTTTAAATGAACTAAAACAATATGTAGACTCTCTTGGATGCATGAATCAATTTCTTAGCATCCACCAGTGATGAGAAGCAAGGACTTTGTACGAAACAGTATTAGTAAGACTTAAAACTCAGTTCATTATCTAAAATAACACCATCACAAACCCACACCACATCTGTGTTGGCATTTGCAGGCACATCTTGACAGCCACAGCTTTTTTGCCTTGTTCAACTGTCAGTTGTCTCGTGAAAACCAATCATCGCCTTCAAAAAGCTCAAAAACCTTACCAGCTCTGCAAGACAAAGCAGGTCACACAAAAACCAGAAGCAAGTTTCAAGTAATCAAACAAAATTTGGGTAGATCTGTATCAGCAGTCTTAAAAATATGTGAGTGAAAAGTATTGTTAAATTATATTGCAGAAATAATCAGGATAGTATTTTCAACCATATACCAAAAAAAAGGGGTTTGGAATAGCATTATAGGTGTTATTTTATATTTTGGTTTGGTGTTCCTTTTGTACATTATTTGATCATGCGATATGGTGCAGAGCTCCCTGAACTCTCCACCTCTCTTTATCTTCTCCCTAGCTGTAAATTTGTATGGTTCAGTGTCATAAAATATGGAGCTGCAATAAATCTCTTAGTAACCACCAGTGCAAATTTCAGCAGCCACTAAATGTCCTTCCTGTTTCTTTGCTCCTCCATTTATTAAGTCACCCTTCATCATAGTCTAGAGTACATAGACTCTGATCACCACTGATATCGCCCTGCCTTACTCCGAATATCAATACTTGTGTAATATAAGAACTTCTGATTCTAAATATTAACCTATTATACTTGTATTTATAATTTGGGTAACTTTAGTACTGTTTAAGATTGCTTTACATACAATATTATAGATTTTCTAGCAATTTACAATGTCTTTTTTTTTTTTGTAAAAACATGGAAAATGTTAAACTTGTTTGTGAAACCTGTTTATTTACTTAGCAATACTGCCACCCTGAGACGAAACTGTGACGCTCTACAATAAAACCTAAACTGGCCTCAACACTGGAAAAGTGAAATGGACATTAAAAGTATAGTGGGGAAATTCCTTATTATTATTATTTTAATTTAAGGTTTTATATTGTGCTCTTATTGATGGTAAAACTAGGTTAGAAAAGATTTTAGAGTATTCATTCTACTTTTAAAAAAAGTCTAAAGCAGAACAGTGTTCTTTACATACAATATTATAGATTTTCTAGCAATTTACAATGTCTTTTTTTTTTTTGTAAAAACATGGAAAATGTTAAACTTGTTTGTGAAACCTGTTTATTTACTTAGCAATACTGCCACCCTGAGACGAAACTGTGACGCTCTACAATAAAACCTAAACTGGCCTCAACACTGGAAAAGTGAAATGGACATTAAAAGTATAGTGGGGAAATTCCTTATTATTATTATTTTAATTTAAGGTTTTATTGATGGTAAAACTAGGTTAGAAAAGATTTTAGAGTATTCATTCTACTTTAAAAAAAAGTCTAAAGCAGAACAGTGTTACTAAACCGACTTTCATTAATCAATCACTGTTTTATATTTATGTTAGTACTCATTTCTGTCTGTTCAAATAATGTGTGCGCATGTGACGTCACAACGCCTTTGAAAGAGACTCGTGGACGTTGCGCGCGCGGGTGAAATAAACCTCAATATAAACAATCATATTTAAAAGACATTCAGTCTCATTTATATTCCACATTACGTGTATAAACTACAGCGAATTAGAAATCTAATTATAAAACTGTCCTGCTATTTAAAAACATCCAGTATGGGAAACCAACGTCTCACAGTGCCATAAAACGCTATTGACAGCCTGTTTGAGTCGCGCCCTGTGCAAACACAACGACAGGGTTATGACACCAACAGCGCCCACAAGGAGGAAGTAGCCTACACTGAGCAAGTATCGATAGTTTACGTGATGAGTTAGCTTTTGGTAGTAGTGTATTTTTTATTTATTTTTAGAAAATAAAACACGAAACGAGTCTGTGTGTGGCACAAACACAGCATGTCCATCGTTTTGCCGCTCTTGCGCTCGGCACGCGCAACAGGTGCATGGATCGGCAGTGGCTGCGTCATGAATTATTCATGAGATGCTTAATGAGCAGCTGGGTATGAACTCTGCTCAGGCTCGAAGTCGAACGTCAGTAGTTGTAGTCCACGAGCGTTGGAGTAAGTCAGTGGGGGTCCCACCTGCGTGCCTACCGTTCTCTATTGTCTTGTGGACACCCCTAGCCTAAATGAAAAATAAAATGTCACCTTTGGTGTCCCCTCGCTTTTTTTCCGAAAAAGAGGTAGCCAAACATTGCACCAAGGAATCGTGCTGGGTGTTGTTAGGGACGCGCGTCTACGATGTAACCGGGTTCCTTCGGATGCACCCGGGCGGGGAGGCGCTCATCCTCCGCCGCTCTGGCAGGGACATCAGCCGCGAGATCGAAGGACCCCCACACCGGCACTCGGAGAACGCCCGGCGGTGGATGGAGCAGTACTACATTGGTGAACTCAACAGAGACAGCACAGATGAAGATACGGAGGTGAGTCTCGAAATAGCAACAGAAAGTCACTCAAGTAGTCACACGCACTATTTTGAGGAAGTTTAACTATAAGAGAGGCAATAGCCTATCTTAAGATGTCAATCTTTGGTTCAGGAACTAGGCTACATTACTTCAAGCAAACAGAGCCAGAAAGGGACTTAAGGAGGAAGTTTGGTGCGTAAAGATTCTTAATAGTCATCATGACAGATTTGAATTGATTTAAACTTTCATCTGAGTCGGATCTTTTTAATAAATCTGTGGAGTTCGTTCACGATTCGAAGTGAATCGGTCCGAGCGCTTCTCCACTCACCGACTCACTGAATCGAGAAATAAAACATACTGTAAATATGTTTACGACTTAAGTGCATGCTCAATTTATCGTTTATTATTAAAACATGAAAAACGTTTTTGCCATGTCTGTGTGACAGAAATTAATTTTAGTAGGCTATTGCAGTAAATGTAGGAATTATGTTCTAAATGACTGAACAAACTAAACTGGGACTCATAAAATTACAATAAACATTATTATTATCATATTTAAGAAAAAACAAATAGAAGCAATATATGCTACATACTTTTTTGTATGTATGTTTAAGAACAAATCACATGCCACGCCGTTATGTCACACGTGATGACGCAATTATCGGCAGGTCATAAAAGAATCACCGAATCAATTTTTTTTAATAAAGTCGGTTTTATAAACTAATTTTTTTTTTTTTTACCAGAGATTTTTTTTAACCAAAGTAATATTTAAAAACCCTTTGATAAGAAACGCTTAGATTATTATCGTGATATTTGTGCGTCGTGTCAGCAGGTAGATATTCCACTGAGGGCTCTTATTAGATAAACAAGCCTTCTGTGCTTGCCTCTCCTCTGTCACTCCCCAAAGAACAAGCGGAGGGAAGGACCAGGTATCTCAGCTTCCAGTTCCAGCTTTATTTATTATTTTCATTTTATTGCTAGTTTTATTCATATCTAGTCATATTAACAAAACTGTTAGGTATTGACAGGATTTTATTGCCATTATGCCTGTAATAAACATCTTGATATGAGGCATGTACTGGCTACAAGCTCAAAGTGCAGAAGAAGGGTGGATATTTCAGAATGTAGAATGTGTAAATGAGTGTGTGTGAGTGAGAGAGAGACACAATCAAACCGGTCTGTCTTGTCTATGCAGTGGCATAAACTCCAGCATGACCCACAACAAAATAGCTAAGCAGGAAAAATTCCATGCCACTTCAGGTTTCACAGAGTACTGTCAGCATTCACATGAAAGGGTTCACATGAAGTATCATTGCAATTAATGGTCACTCGACAATTTCATATTCGTTAATGAATGAAATCAAGCTTCCCTCATTTGCTGGTATCTTGTACCATTTCAACTATACATGCGTATAAAATAAGGGAGTGTTAAAAGTTGCATTGTTCATTGTCTTGAGTTGTGATTGGTTAGAAATTAGCATGCATTCAAATTTCTGGACAACCTGACTCCAAGACACTAATGTTACCAAACATTTCAAAGTAATTGCTTCAGCTAATATCAGGTTATTCATAATAAATTCATAGAAAATTCACTGTATACATTATTCAGTTTCACCTTTTTATAGCAGATTATTAAGAAGCTGCATGTTTATTCGACTAATTATAGTACAACTTTTCAGGTTTTCTGCACTAAAAACCTGTAAATATGCAGAAAACATATTAAGGAAATATATCAAGGGATTTTAAAATAGTGTTTTCCAATTGATTCATTTAAAGTAATTACATTAAAATTAATGTAATTTAAAATGTAATGATTTTTATTTTTTTTTGCAATTAATATCCAAGTCATTTTTAAAAATGTAGTAATCACTAACGACTAGAGAAGTCATGCAAATTAATTTGTCAAAAAGTGTGGGAACTCTGACTTATAATTCCCGAATATAAAACCAAATGCTTTTAAGAACAGATTACATCATTATTTCTAAACTCTCATTGCTGTAATCATTTAGCATGTTTGTTGTAAACCAGGAGTGTGCTTGTATGTGATATAGTGAATGTATTTTTGGGATTGCGTGGATTTGAGTGCTTCAGACACATTGCAAATTGTGGCCTACATTTGATGCTGAGTTTAACTTTGAGGCTTTGAGTGACCTGTCTTGAATGTTAAAGTCATTTCTCAGCAGCTTGCAGTGTAAACAGTCTGATCCTTTTAATAGTGTGAGGACTTGAATCCCCACCACTCAACCCAAGGGCTTGGCCTGAGACATTGCTAGTCTATATTTCCACATAGTTTCACAAGCACATTTTAACACCCTCAGGTGATAAATACTGCTGTAGTACAAAGTATATATATATATATATTTTGTAGTGAGTCATAGTGATTTCAAAATCACTGAAGTTAGAGCTAATTATTGAGTTACTAGTGGTTAAGTATTTTTTTTAAAGTTTTATCTATAATTCAGTGCAAAATATCAACTACATTTCTCTCAAAGATTGAAAGTGTATTTGTCTCATGGGATTATCTATCTATTGCAATTTTTTAGACCTTTGATATCTGATATCAGAGTATGGCATACAAATTTAAATGTAAAATTCCTATTAGTTATTGAGTAACCAATGGCAAGAATTTTTCTTTAAGTGCTTTTATTTTATGACTATTTTCACTGCAAAATATCAAAAACAGAAGCAAATTTTAGAAGCAAGGAATTTTTAATCTTTAGATCTTTGTTAATCTTTGATCTTTTTAAGAAAAAAGTGTTTTAACAGAACAACTGTTTTCAACATTAATAATTCTCAGAAATGTTTCTTGAGCAGGAAATCAGCATATTAGAATGATTTCTGAAGGATCACACGACACTGAAGACTGGAGTAATGATGCTGAAAATTCAACTTTGCATCACAGGAATAAATTATATTTTAATGTATATCCAAATAAAAACGGTTATTTTAAATTGTAAAAATATTTCACAATATTACTGTTTTTACTGTGTTTTTGTTTAAATAAATGCAGCCTTGATAAGACTTTAAAAAAAAACACATAAAAAAGAAAGCCCTACGAATTTCTGCCTTACTTTTGATTGATTTTCATGATAGAGCATTATAAATGTGAAAGATTTATCAAAGAGAAGACAGCCCTAAACCAGCTCGATCTTCAAAAGTTCAGTAAAATTTTATCATGCTTATCATTTTTTTATTGTTTCTTTTTTATGACACACTCATTTTCAAAACAAGCTCCTCCTTGAGATCTTTAAGCCCATTGATTGCTGTTTGTTCCCACTAAGAAACAACAGTGATTCATGATATTAGTCACATATTCCTATTTAATTCTGAAAAACTGGCTAGACCTGCTATAAACTTTGAAAACTTAAAAGTATTCATAGTATTAATGCATATGACATTGCAAGGACAAACTCAAAAGGCCTTAGTCAGGCAGCAAAACAAACATCCAAGAAATCTGGGGGGACGTCTGTCTCTTTTCCTAATTGATTGCTCGTGACACCAGCTGGACCTGATGACTAGGTGCAGGGGCTGTAGTCCATTTGCTCGTATCTAGTGAGGGTATGACAAGGCGATGACCTGTTATGGGCGTGCTGCCAGTGATGTAATGACACAATGGTATCAGGCGGTTCCACTTCTTGAACAAGCATGAATTTGAATGAGGAGAACGAGATAAATGGATGAGTGAAGTGATGCGTGAATGTCTAGGTAAATAGCTGTTAGGGTTCTGGATATATTCATTGTACTTTATGAAACAACTGGCCTTGTGACTGTTAGTTACCTTGTAACTAGAATGGTAAGATCGTAATGATCACTATTGTAAAGCAAGGCATCACTTCAGTTCATAACTCTGTACAGAGGTGAAAGGACAAAGGCTTCTTTAGCACCTTTATTTACATCACTCAGACGTTTTTCGTGGCACGTAGTGGTGTCAGCTCAAGTAGCGCCCACATTCCCACTCCCAAATGCTCTGACACATGCACAATTGAATTTATGACTTAAGGTTGGATTATTGGGTTTATCTTAAGCTTCAGGTTTATTTCCTATTCCAATTACAGAGATATTACGCTGTATAGGACTAAAAAGATATAAGGAATTTGATTAACTTCTTATAATTAGAAAAAATACTTCTTACTGGTCCAGATTCATCATTTTGAACCAAAATTATCTTGTATTTCGTCATACTTGTGCTATTACTTGCATTTGTGTTATTTTATAGTATATTTGTTTTCATAATTTTTCATCTAAATGATTTGCAGATACAAATTAGGCCATAATTATGCTCATGTTATGGCTGATAACTGATAAATTACAGATATTTTGATATCATAGGCCTACTATTTTGTCTAAATAAATTACAATTGAAATACTAAAATCAATTATTATAAATGCTAAACAAATTTAGGCACAACATTATACTGTAGTGTGGAAAAGTGCATATTCATTTTGAGATTAGCGAAAGATAACATTTAATAACTGTTTATAATTTTTTTCTAAGACTAAATAAGTGTCAGAGAATGGAAAAGGTTGTAAAATGTAAATGTGCATGCTTATTAATTTGATTTTTTACAATTATTCAAAATAATAAATATGATACAGTATAAAATGTATCTAATATTGGCTGATGACTATTATGGTACCAATATGTACCAATTCAGCTGATGTCAGGGCTTCTTATGTTTCAACCAACTACCTGCTGTATTTTCCAGCTAGTTTTCCTTCGTGATTGACTGCAAACTCTGGTCTGAAAATGTTCCATTTAATATGTTTTATTCAAAAATATGTCTCAATAAAAAAGTAAATTGGCTTGATATAATAGAAGTCAAATTTTAGGCTGTAGTTCTAGTCCATTTGAAACCTTTGGTGAACATCTCACCAAGTCAGAGTGAAATGGTTTAGTTGCCTGTTAATTTTTGAGAAGAACGTACAAGGCAGAGGCATGAATCTCTGGAATGCTTCCTTTCTGAGGATATGAATCTCATTTCTCCTTCAATAGCCTTTTTGTTTTCCATGGCTTCAGCCACAAAGCAGCATGCCAACCTTCACCAAGGGCCAGCTTGGTTGTGAATGCTCAATACAGTGAAATTCACTGAAATTCCTTTCATAATATTGTCTCGGGGTTGTGATAGAACCTCCTATTGGATCAGTAAAGTTCATGCTATAATCCAAGTATGCCTATAACCACAAGGCTGTAGGATGAACAGGTATCCTCTGGTGTGAGAAGTGTTTACTGCCGGCTGCTATGCCGACAGGGATGGCCTCAGTACTTAGTTGCTCTAGTGTCATCAAACCTATTCGCCCTTATAACCCTCCATTCTCTTTCCCCAAGGAGGCTGTGTCAGACTGGCGAATTACACCTTGGGAACGCAAGGCATTTGGGAGCCGAAGGTCCAATTGCAGGAGGTGCTTAGAAGTTGTCACTGATAGATTATAACGTAGGGCACTGATAGATTATATGCAGATGGTTCGGTCACAATCGGTCCCTAAGGTAACTAAGGTTTGCTTGCTCATTAATTGCATCAAGTTACCAGACGGTCCCCAGAAGAGGAGCATGATGGGTACAAGACTCATAACCCTGGCGTCACCAGGAGACACTTGTTTCCATGGCTCTGGGTGGAACCCTGGGACCCAGAAAAGCTGTCAACGTAGCAAAACGCACAATATGGCTAAGGTTGGTTTTAAATGCCTTCCGGAGACCGACAAACTCTTTGTCAGTAAGTTGAGGTACAGTAAAAGAGAGGAATCAGTGCTAAAATGTACTCCGAAAGGAACTGTTATATGGTTACTTGACTGTGTCAAAGTTCACACTGACACTCCCAAGAGGCGCACACATGGTTTCGTCTCGACTAATTTAACTGCTTATAATACAATGCATAGAGAATCATTGTGCCAACTGAATAAGTGTGATTCATATAAACCCTGTCTGAATTGTGGCTTTGCAAAGAAAAAGGGTGTATTGTTCCAAAGCTGACACCGTAGAAGTTCAGCAGAGCCAACCTACACATTTTACATAGGTTTTCTGGAAAATTTTGTTGCTGTATGTACAGTAACATTGTAATATTTTAAGCATATGTCACAATCACCCTGTATCCTCATTCATATGATTTGAACTCCATTACTTCTGCTAGATCTAAACGCTTGAAATCAAAACAATGTGTGATAAAGGTTCTCAAAGATACTAAGATACTAGCCAAGACAAGTTTGACCAGAGAAGGTTACATTTGGAACAATCAGGTGGTGTCATTCTTAGAACTCAAAGAATCTTTTGTAGGATCTCATTATGACTTTGGTGCTTTTGTAACCGTTATTTGAAGGGTGTTTGCCTTCAATGTGCTGATGAAGTTTCTAACAGGTTCAGCCAGTAAAGTCTTCAAAAGGGATACAAATGAGGAATGACACATCAAAGTTGGAAAACTGTGTTCAGTGTCATTGATTCTGTAGGATGTGCGTTACCCCATTCCCTATCTTTTCAAACGCATTTGCTACTCCCTTTATGATATAACTATTGGTTTTATAGACTTCTTATCTCGTAAGATACCTGCATTATACAATTATTCGCTGTATTGAACGTGAAGCTGAGATGTTCCTCTTTAATGGAGAAGCTAAACCTTGTTTGCCTGCTTGGAGAATATTTGGTTAGGTTGAGTATTAAACTTTAAACTACAGGCATGCAGACATGTCACTATACCACATTTATAGTAGTCATTTGTATCAAAATTTCAAAATTGTTGATACTGATGTCATAGCAAAAGTGAATGAATACATTTGTGTATTATCAATATTAATGTAATATTAACAGATTGAATTAGAACAATGGCCTTTTAGTAAGTATTTCTCAATTAAGTGAATTATATATTTTAAACTAATATTTATAACTAATTGCAGGCAATAGATACAAATTAGGTAAACGGTCATGTTTTTTCTTCTTCTGGTTTCTAAGTACTACCAATACTGTAGAAAAGAGTGGTATTACACTATTATACAAAGATTATTATACAAAGAGTGGTGGTTACACTTTTTTTATCAATTGACTTTGTACCAAAGTCACAGTATTTTGACATTCATACAATACAGGCACGATTGTACTCATCACACAAATTATCTCAAAATGGGAAAAAAGTGCCCAGTGTGCAGACGTAGGAGAAATGATAGTGAGTTTTGAATCTGTGAACTTTAGATGTGCTAATCCTGTTGCATGGATTTCTAATCTTCTTGATGATGCTCTTCCTGGATTGAAGGTCTTTACATGCGAGAAGGCTCTTGATCGATGAACTCTGTACGATAGGACATGTTCATGTGTGCAGACCTGCTAATGAAGAAAACTTTGCACCCTTGTTTGAAGGGAGGAACCTGAAAAGTGTTATTGCATGAAAATTTATGGTCTTTTACAAGTGAACAGCCTTCACGTTTACCCTTTCCATTTGTTTTTTTTTTACCCTTTGCACTATGCAAATACAAGTACTTTTACTGGTTTAAGGAATATTTTTGACTATCTTGATTTAAAAATCGTGTTTATTCTGTCATAATGAGATGAGAATTGACTGGTTTCAAGACGGATCATGTGAATAGTCACAAGTTACAACCTTTGCCCAACTATATCCCAGACATCTAATCTTTCTCATATCTGCCAACCCCAAGATAATAAAGCTGGTCATTGATGTTAAATTTGGCTTGGCGCTTGAGGAAAGGAATGAAGGAAAAGAGAAAAAGAGCGAGAAAATGCTTGGGAGGACTCTCAGTATCTGGCCCAGCAGGTTCCACCAGTTCTCTGGGTGATGCAGCTTACCTACCAACAACATCCCTGTTTATGGTGAGAGTGGACGGCTCTTAACTCCGCCTACCACTTTAAATTCCAGATCGACAGGTCTGGGATCAGTTTCGGCTTTGGACTGGTGTCTTTTATGAGCAAAGAAAACCGGTTAAAAAGCCGATCCTGAACCAGCTGTGGAACGGAACGAGGCTTGAGAGGAAAGCACAAAGAAAGAGGTATTGATTTGAATGCAAAGCCTACAGATAACTCGGCATTCAAAACCTTAAAGGATTATTCTGAGTTCAGTGCACGTTAAGCTCAGTTAACAGCATTTGTGCCATAATGTTGTTGATTATCACAGAAATGGATTTCCACTTATCCTCTTTTTTTTTTTTTTTTTTTAAAGTGAGACATTTAAAATGGAAGTGAATGGGGCCAATTTGTAAAAGACCGTTATAATATAATAGTATAGCCAGAAGATGGCTTTAGTTCAAATAATGCACAAGTTTTAACAGAAGAATTAAATGTAAGTCACAAACGTCACATTTCTGCTTTGCATTCCTTAAAAAACTTTGCCCTATTCACTTCCATTGTAAGAACGTCACTGTAACCTTAGTTTTTTTTAAAGAACATGAGGGACAAGTCAAAATTTTTTTTTTTTTCAACAATGTCCGATAATGTCCAACTGTGACACACTACAACCAAGCTTGTTCTTTTACATGTATGGTGTATAATGGTGGTTCATAATCTTAGAACAGTGATGCATTCAGCAAACCTTCCCTCAGTACATTTGCGTTAACATGTACTTTTGTTTAGTCATTTACATACATTGAACAAGAAGCCAGCCTTTTCTACTTATATCACAAGACTTTCCCATGTCTGCCCACCTCGCCAATTGCTTCCATCAACCGTGCTTGACATAAAACCTAAACATCCTCCACGGAGAATAAGAAAATCTTTCCACAATTATTAGAAAGAAAACCGGTGTGTTTACAGAGATATGTGGATCTGGAAATTGGATAGGTTGACAAGGGACTTCCTGCGAATTTACATAAGTGTTGCTCTGAATAACACAGGCCAAATGTTTTACATCTGCCCCAAATCAGTGCCACTTCACATGGCTGATGTTTTCGACAGCTTGGAGTAGTCCATCAGTTGCTGCCTCTTATCAGGATCAGTCTGTCCAACTGTGTATCCTGGCACCGATTGGATGATGGTTAATTATTAACTTGGAAGAACCCTTATGGGTCATGTCCCGACCACTGTTGAAACAGGTGAGGTAATGTGGCATAGCTTTTTTTTTTAAGCTAGCATCATTTTTGATTCCAAAGAACTACTGATTTTATCACTCATTTTGGACGAACTTCTAGAATGATGCCTGATAAGGTTGCCTCAAGATTCTTCAGGGATTCAGTTTGACCTGAAATGAATGAATGAGGTTTTTTTTTCTTTGCAGGTCAACAACCTAAATCAGAGTTGTCTGATCCTGTTCCCGAAAGGCCAATGTCCCGCTTTAGCTCCAATCTGCCTCAACACACTTGCCTGGAACTTCCTAGTAATTCTGACACCCGAGGTGTGTTTAATTTAGGTTGGAGCTAAACTCTGCAGGTTAGTGGTCCTTTAGGAGCAGGATTGGACACCCCTGGTCTAAATAGACCCAAATGATGTCAGTCAGTGTGAACTTTGATCATAGCACTTTTACTCTACTGGAAACCCCTTCTCGACAAGAACACAGGCTTGGCCAGCCAAATGAAACTTAAACGAATATCTCGTTGTACAAGCATTAGAGAAGCAATCGCTCAGGTGGAAGTATCCGAACTAGTATCTGTGCTTTTACAAAGATTACCAAACATCCTCTCTTCCAGTACCTTTGTTAATGCTAAACTGATTCCAAATGTCTGCAGTTTGAGAACAATAGGGGTGTGTTTTTCCACTAGTTGGTATGTGACTGCATTTGTTCCTACATCTTTATCTGGGGAATGTGGTGGGTTTGAGCAAATTGTGAAGAGCACTGCCTACCGTCAACATGGACTGGGAGAGCTAAGCTTATTAGGGTTTGGCTAGGTGTTGCTGATGGCCTTAGTGCCCTTTCGAGTGTATGTATCCGAGGCTCTCAACCCCCAGCCGTACTTTTACCGCCACCCCAGCACCATTCGACACACTGCCAGCCCTGTTTGGATTGTACCAGCCTGAGCTCTCTTCCTCTGTCCTCCACGCTTTTGTTCTCGCAACTCTTTCTGTATGTATGTGCGTCTCTGTCATTCAGTGTTCCGGACCCTTACTGCTCCATAAAGAAGCCTTATTGTTCACCCAGAGGAATTCTTTCAGCCCCCATGCCAGTCTACATCACCGGCCTCCTTCTTGCCCTCATCTTACTAAACATTCATTTTCTGCATTTTGCCATTGAAAATCTCGTTGATGACTATATTACCAATAAGAAATGTAGCAGGATCTTGCTACTTCCCTGGAATCCAGATGATCGGATGTTTCTGGATTAATTGTCTTTAAAAGAACTCATGCTCCAAGGTCGGCCAAAGCCCAAATTTACGGTTTCCTTGACTGCCGCAATGGGATAACCCTGAAAACTTTTCACACCTGGTTCATGCAATATTATTTACGTCATTATGTAAACTACACTGTTGCTTGATTTTGAGTCTGCCAGTGCAGCTGTCGTAACTTTAGTCCAATAGATATTTGCATACCACACCGGAAAATGATACCGTCTAGGTGTAATGACTTATGACTGTATTTTCATACATTCCACTCTGTTGGTCTTCATGCAGAGCGTCAGTCCTAATCACACAGTGCTTTTGCTGAATGCTTAAAGTGACAACTTCCTGTTGCTTTGTTTCCTTCCATCTTTTCTTTCATACCAAATAAGGACCATGCTATACAGTTGTGGTTTCTAGACATCAGCATTCACCATTAAAAACCCTCTGTAACCACTAGAAAGGATTACTAACCTCATCCAGATTTAATTTATTCTCTCAATGTCCACTGAGAACAATTGAAAAGCCTCTCTTTTGTAAATAAGCGCCCTCTTACAAGGTAATAGAATAAAATGTAGTATGGTACACACAAGATCGGTGGTGGGTTGCGTTGTGAGTGCTTTTATTGTGAGACGTAGGATCATGTATGCTTCATTTGATTGCTGATTTGTTTGGGTTTAATTAACTGTGAAGAAATAGAACAAAGGCATAGGCCATCAAAATGGAAATAGGAAGTGGTTTAGTTTTGTGGTGAAATGTTTTTTTTTTTCTCAATTTCCATGGCGAGGGTAGTCTTCGTGTTGTGGTTTTGTGGTACAGATAAAGTGATCTGATTAAATATGTCCCACTGTCTCTTAGGACAACAATACATCTCTTTGGCTATGTGACCTATTTTAGGTTTAACCCATCTTCTGACTGTGGTTCACTTTTGAAATTTTTTCCAGGTATTCAAACCTAACCACATAACCACAAGCCATATTCACATGAATAGATGCAACCTAACCTTCTATGCAGTTCAAATTTATGATCTTCATGCTTGTTCTGTGAAATCTGTGAGGTTTAACAGAGATCCGCTTGCTGTTAGGACGAGCCTTTATTGCAAAGTGAAATTACTCTCATGAATTTGAACATATAAAGATAAGAACATTAATATCAAATGGCAATTTTCTCTTTACATAAATTTTTAATAGTTACATTTTTATCTTAAATTTAGCTTTTAGATTTATGTCCCTCAGGGCTAAATCCTTAGTTTCATATGCATATATACATGAAATCCTTTGGAAAGTTTTTATATCCAACAGTGTGGCATGCTAAACCTGACCTGCTAATCTAGCATGATTTCATATAGCATTTTGCTAATAACTATTATTATGATGATCTCATTTTATTTAAAATTTTAATTAATTTCACACTGCATACGATTAACTAATACGGCAATGTTTAAAAAAATAGGCTATTTAAAAATGTGAAATGTCACATAATTGAGCATGTCAATTGTGTTGCTGTCTATGGAGGGTCAGAAAGCTCTCGGATTTCATTACTTTGTGTTCTGAAGATGAACGAAGGTCTTACAGGTTTGGAATTACATGAGGGTGAGTAAATAATGACAGAATTGTCATTTTTGGCTGAACTAACCTTTTAAATTCAGCCTAAGATCTTGATGTTGTGTGAAATAAAAGTGCATGTGTATGTTATGTCAACTACTTTGTTTATTTGGTGTCCAATAGCAACCTTATCCTTGGAAGCAAGAATTTCACAGAATGAGGTTTACCATCTAGACATGATCCCTTTGAAGGCTCTTTCCCCCACAGTCCTGTTGAGCTCAAACTATCTGCTGCACCACAGATCAGAGAACTCTGATAGACCCCCAACCAGCCACCTGCATCATGGGATGATTTAACCTTAACCAACCTTACAGCTACTGTCTCCTTTGAACAACTGAATCTTGTTCTAACCCTATTCCGAGTCTCACATGTTTGTAACTAGGCCTTATGTAACTAATTGGTCTTATCCTACCTAAGCTTTTCTAGTTTCCTTCTAATTTCCTTCCTTATAACCCTGAGATAACTGTGTATTATTTTGCCCTATTTTAAGGACTTTTGCACTGTACCAAAATGCATCTCACCCTGCTTTTCCTAAAGACTTCTTCACCTGCTTTTCCTAAGCTTTAGGCTGCAGGCATATTGCACAAGAAGCTGCCAAAGTTGGCTAAATCACCTGCCAAGCGACCACACATGACTGAACCGTCACGCTCATATCTGCACCTCCACTATCCCGCTTCAGCACCCTTGTTCACCTCGGCAAAAGGGCAGCACACATCTCGTATCACATGTGCTGGTCGTAATGCAACGCGCGCACACACACACCCACTAATACAACACTATTTCTGAGCTGTAAAGGCAAATGATTTGCTGGCATTCACAGTCAATTTGCAGTGGCTCTTTGACCATGAACTTAAAATCAACCCAAAAAGACATGGACTTTATCAAGACCACATAGTATCTACTTTTTGACAGTTTCTAAGTTTGGCACATGGGTGCTATGTATACTATACAAATTGTTCACTTGAAAGAATGTAATCAAGATGTCAACATGCAAGTACATGCCAGATTGAATCGTATCGTCTGACCGCTGCTTTCTAATCTGTTTTGTATTGTGCAAAAGGCCTGTCGTGCAGGTTTTCAGCAACTGCAGTGCTCTGACAGTGACTGTATCTATAACGACAACTGTTTGTTTCTAGATGCAATCCCTTGTGTATTGTCCTAGGCACTAGTTTGGAGTTCATTTCTGTGTGTGCGTTTGTGTGAAAATGGTTTCTTCAGGGTGTAAAAAATTCAAATAAAAATTGATTTTATATATATTTGCATTCTTCAGACCCGTTGATTTTGTGTCGCTAACAACCAGTGAATGTTAATTATTGAAGTGTTAATTCCCCTTTCCTCTTTTTCCTTTTGCTTTGTGTGTATTTCCAAGCTAATGATTGGCGTGGCTCATTGTAAACAGTGAAACACCCCAGCAGTCACGTATGCATATTGCGTGCTGGGTGTGTAGGTGCAATAAATCGAAATGACCACTTGATATGGTGCTGTATTTTTATAAATTGTTGTATGCGTTATTTAAGCTGCAAGTTAAGCATTAAAGTGCATGTTATTTTGAGTGTGACAACAGCATGGACTGACTTGGAGTAAGCTTTAGCTGGTGTTAGGGCTGGGCAATTTTCCCGATTTTATCGATTAATTCGAATTTATTTTTTTGCCACGATTTTTTTTTTTAGAAATCGAGGAATCGCGATTTTGAATAGAAATATTACCAAATGTTAGAATAAGACACTTTGACAATATGCCGGTGATAACCGTAAAGAGAAAAGAACGATACAACCGCACGTCGGCGCATGTGATTAACCGCTCTGTGAAGGACCATAAATTTAGCGTTATGCGTCATTCACACAGCGCTTTTGTTTTGACAAAGATGCGACGCGGGCAGTTGAATGGGTAAAACATGCAAGAAGATGGGAGTGAACTTCTTTTAACTTGTGCGCAGTGTTTTTAGAATGGCGATTCATGCATGAGACACTGCAAGAGACGCGAGCGCAACAGTCAAACACATCCATGTTTACACAGAAAAACAATGGAAAAGCAGCGCGATCGAATAAAAAACCTGTAAAGAACTACTACTATGTCTGATATTTCATGTTTGCATCATGGTGACAGGCTGAAAGCTGCTGTTGTTTTTAACATTTATTTATAAAATCTACTGGTGTTATACCTTCAGTCATTTTGAATTTCAATTTACCTTGACTTTTGAGATTTTCTGAAATAATTTTCCTTGTAGTTATATGTAGTTGTAGTTTTTGCATCTTTTCTGCAAAGATATTTAACAAGTGATTTGTTTAACATTTACATCATGTTGACAACTTCATGTGTGCTGCACTTGGAATAGAATTTTCTTTAACCAGAGGGTTAATAAAGAAAAAGTAACTTGAATCATGTTGTAGTTACATTTTCAAGTTGACTAGTTAAAAATCGTAACAAATCGAGAATCGGTCAAACATTCTGGAAAAATCTAGATTTTAATTTTTTTGCAAAATCGCCCAGCCCTAGCTGGTGTCAGTGTCAACAGAAGTGCACTCAAAGATGGGTTTGCATGCATGTATGATGTTTGGACACACAGTCATCTGGAATATCTGGTCATGCTCGTCTGCTTTTAAAAGTTTGTTTGAGCAGTTTTCATAATTTCTTACTGAATTGTTTTTTGTTGTGGGGGAAGCCCCCTTCCACTTCACTATGAAAAATAATAATAATTGTATGTAGATGTGTGTGTTTGTGTATGTAGAAAGATGTATCACAATATAAGCAAAATGACATGCAAAAAAATATTAAACTTAAAAAAAAAAAATTATAATAAGAGTTTGTTTTAAATAGTAATAATATTTCACTATATTACTGTTTTTACTGTATTTGATTAAATAAATGCAACCGTGGTGAGCTTCATGAGGCTTATTTCACACCCACCCATAGTCATAGCCAATGCAGCACCTAAAATACTAGCAGCATGGGGACTTTTATGTAGATGTGTGTGTTTGTGTATGTAGAAAGATGTATCACAATATAAGCAAAATGACATGCAAAAAAATATTAAACTTAAAAAAAAAAAAATTATAATAAGAGTTTGTTTTAAATAGTAACAATATTTCACTATATTACTGTTTTTACTGTATTTGATTAAATAAATGCAACCGTGGTGAGCTTCATGGGGCTTATTTCACTGTATATTAATAATACATTGTATATTAATTATTTTTCATGTATACTAGTTATAGTGAAGGCCTGTTTTATTATACAATAAATTCTATTTTATTATATCTAACTGATTCAGTGGAAAGTGGTGCGGAACAAATAGTGATTTTTATAACTGTGATATGCAGAGATAGATGATGGAAAGTGGGTAAAAGACTTACTGAGAGAAAAAGAAAGGGAACACACTGAAAAAACAGGATGGAACATGTGGTCAGGTCACAAATACTGACTTGGTCCTCAGCAAACCCAAACTGAAGGTCATAAAATCCAGGGCTGTGGCCTACTTTTTACACGCTCACTTATTGCCAATTCTTTCTTTTTGTTATAATCCCATTACGGTTACTGTTCTAATACAAATATCATTACTTGCATTAGCAGAAACTTTCACCTGTTATTCACTTGCTGTTAGGACAAGCTGTTTTGTACAATGGAAATACCCACATGACATTGTATTTACAACATTTCCAGATAAGACACTCAATAAAATAAGTAATGCACTGGAGAAAACCATTTCTCAAGTACATTAAACGACACAATCACTCCATCAAAGCACCTGACCCTGTAAAGTAATGTCATTGATGGAGATTCTCCAGACCACAGTTTTTGACCAGTTGCTACGACCCTGCATTTTCTGCACTAAAAAGGCCACCTTAATGAAACGCAAGCAATTTTCCCATTCATTGATGGTTTTCATAAGAATAATTAAGCAGAGTGAATTTGTATATAATCGCTAAGAGTGCGACTTTCTTACAGGTCAATAACGAATGCAATAAATAGAGATATTTAGACCTTTATGAATAATGTATGTTTGAATTCTATTGAAATATATTGTACTGAAATCACATGCAGGTCTGGATACAATTGCGTAAATATTCAATACCATGTAACCTCTGAGTTGCGCTGTTTTAATCGTAATAACCCAGGGGCCCTCAGTCACACACAAACAGCAACAGTAACAGCCGTCAACCTCTATAACTATAATTCTATGGCGAGTGTATGGTGTGGCTTAGGTGTTAGGTTGCCATGGCCGTGTGTGTGTGTGTGCAGGTGTGAACGGGGGCAGGGTTAATCACCTCTTTTAACGTTAATTTTAGAATGGTATGGTGCGACGCGAGACCTGATTAATATTTCACCCGTCCCGCCAAACTAGCCATCTGTGAAGGGTGTGTTTGAGTGTGTGTGTGACCCTATGGAGAAATGAGCTCTTCCATCTTGTGGGATGAGGTCCAAGACGTAATGTGTGTATCATGTGAATAATTCGTTGTGTACTTTGGTGGTATGATGATGACGATGAGGGTAGGTGTGTGTTTTATCTATGACGTGAAAAGCTTATTTGTCATATTTATAATCACAGTTATCTGTGCCATATTTTTGTCATTTTTACTGTTAGATTTGAATCTTACTCTAGTACACTGTCACTGATATTTTTTGTTTTATTAGTATTAGTTTTCTGAACAACAGCAGATCTGATTCACAAGGGACTTGAGTGTCTTAACGAATGCCTTATTCTAGTACACTATCTCTGCTTGGTTATTTTATTGAAAGTATTTAGTGTTTTGTTTTTGTTAGTATTTATTTTATTGATTTTGCATTTCTGAACAACAGCAGGTCCGACTTGGAAGGGATATTACTATATAATTTTTCAACTTTTACCAGAAATATTTCAGAATGCCGCAACTAATATACTTTTAAACGGAGCACACGATTTAATCATTGATATTTATTGACAAATTAAAAAAAAAAAAAAAATGGTTTGAATTTCAGTATTTCTCAGTTGTGTAAATATTGGTTTTCAAATAGTTATTCAAGTAAAATATCAGTAATAAAGATCAAAGTAAATAAGAGTAGTTTTATTACATATTATTATTATTATTAACATTAAAATTCTACACAGTAATTTTTTCCTAATTAAAATATGTTAATTATGTTAATAATAGTTAATGTGCTGGTCGTAATGTCCCCTGGGCTAATTATAATACTTTTTCATAATTAAAAAAAAAATTATGTTTAGTAATTAAGCCTTTTTATCTTTTTAAGAAAGAACTTGTAAAAAAACAAATAAAAAATAAAATAAATGTTTTTTATGTACACTCACATAAAATGAAGACTTCAGTCATATGAGTAGCCTACTAAAAGTTTAATTTTACACAAAGCCGGTCACCTCATGGTGGCTGACATGTTGAGATCACATGAGCAGTCAGAAGCTACTTGCTGCAGCTCAGTATTTCCCTATGTTGTCAGACAGGTTCATATCTCCTATCAGGCCACGAATCACATATACAGTACCACAAACAAAATTCATAACAAATGCCAACACAAAATGAACAGGGATGAATCTCACCGCATTAAACATGATCATGAGGATCAAGCTTTTCTGAACTGTTCCAATTCTTCTGTTCTAGACTCTGAGACCGAGGAAGAAGATCCCAGAAAGCACCACAGAAGAAGAAGAAACCTCGGCCATCAATAAGTGCAGCAAAGTCGATGAAGAAACGGTATGCGAAAGTGAAAGACAAACTGGAGTTACAAGCATATTCCTGATTGAAATACAAGCTACAATCACACAAAAAAAAGACTTTTCTCTCAGAACAAACATAAAAAATGTTTAGTTATGCACAACCATACATAGACTTTCACTGTAAGTACATTTCTGTGCATGTTTTTTTGACACAAATAAGGTTAAATAGTTGATTAGTGAGATCAACTAGTTTATCTAGAATTTTTCTATAGTTTTAGCTTAGTTCATGTTTTTCACCGTAGTGCTGCGTGTCCTGTGTGAATAGCTCGTGGGAAACGCATCTGATCGATGTGTGATGGGCTTGACGCTCTACCAATCTAAATATATATTACTTCCTTAAGACATTCCGAAAACATAGTTTTACACATTCATACTCATAATGACTTTCTGTGGTAATCAACAACATGCCACAGAAGCTGGTGATTGAGCTGAACTTGCATTTACCCAGAGCAGTCATTTAATCATATCACACAATTGTTTGCTTGACATCTGGAAGTGAAGCTTTAGTTCATATGACAGGAAACCGCAAGCAGCCATTCCTCTTTTCGCTCGAACCGACAGTGAAACACTAACAGAGCAGGTGACTTTCTGTTGCTCTGTCTTTCTGGTATGGTGATTATCATTTAAGACTTATCTCTTTAAGACTTCCTTTTTCTTGTGGTTGTACGATGCCGCGAGCTGGATAAAGTGAGAATACTTTTGTGCTTCACTGACAATGAAAAATGCTTGTGTATATACTTCTCTAGCTCTCTTTTTGTGTGTGAATGTCCTGTTCTCTCTATCAGAGGCATGCAGGTCTTTCACAAGCATCGATTGTTTGGTTCAAACACCATGAATTTGACAGACAGGGTCAACGATTTAGAGAACACTGACCCCCTTTGCAGAACTGCGCTGTGCCATCGTTACTAGTAATAAATACGTGCGTGTGTGTGAAGTTGGAGAAGTATTTCCTTATTTACTAGTAATTTAGTAGTAAATTCTGGGAAAAAAGTTTTAGTAATTCAGGAAAAATAAATAATTAAAAAATGAAATAATAAAACATTTTTACATATGAGGGTGTTGGTATGAAGTTAATTTTGATATGATAAAATTGTTAAATTCTTAATATTAAATGATAAATAATACATGAAGTTACTGTATTACTTTAAATATGTCCATGCATGTGTGAAATTGGAGACGTATTTTACTTATTTACTAGTAATTAGTAGTTCTGGGGGAAAAGTTTTGCTTTAATTAATTTTTTAATTTTTATATAAATAAAATAAAATATATATTTACATATGGGGGTGTTAGTATGAAGTTAATATGGATATGACAAAATTATTGTTAAATTCTTAATATTAAGTTGTTATTAATACATTGTTGCCTTATATGTGTGTGTATTCAGAAATTATAATATTAAAATTTTTACATTTTATTTTATATAATCTATACTTTGTCATAAAGATTATATATATATATATATATATAGATAGATAATGATTGTTATTATTAATTAAGAAATTATTATAAAAAATTTTATATATATATGCGTGTAAACATTTACATATGAGGGTGTTAGTATTGTTAATTTTGCTATGACTAAGTTATTGTTAAATTCTTAATATTAAATGATTTTAATATTAATATATGACTTTATATGTATGTGTGCATTTTTTTTGTAGAAATTATAATTACATTTTTTACATTTTAATTTGATATAATTTGTATTTTGTTATAAAGTTCATATATATGTATGTATGTATGTATATATATATATATATATATATATATAAAATTAAAAATATATAATAATTATAT
>NW_015652173.1:1942922-1946013 GCF_001515625.1 Sinocyclocheilus rhinocerous | reverse complement strand
TATAAATATTTATAATTATATTTTATAAAAAATATTTTTTATAAAAAAATAATAAATAATAAATTACCTTTTTATTTTTATTTTACAGTAAAAATATGGCCCACTTGGCCTTTTCATAGTGATATTCACATGTTAATTGTTCTTCCTCCGTCATTCTTCAGCCTCAGGTGTTACATTACAGGCCAACACATAACCTGTGCATCAGGCTTAGGCATAACAACCAGCACCGTAATTAATGCCGTAATGAAACTTGTAAGCCAGACAGGCTAGGCAACCAGTCCAGACCAGGTTTCTGGGTTCATTATAGCAGGAATGTGGTCTCGGCACCGGTTTATTGCCGCTCTCTCATTCATTCCAGCGTTGCTGTAAAGCAAAAGCCGTTAATTCATCCTAACATGCCCTCCTATTGATGATGTGACAGACATTTCCTAGAATTAAACCTGAATACATTGTTCTGTCCTCCTCCCCATTCCACAAAACAAATCAAGTGGGTGGTTATGGTTAAATTGTTCTTGGTATTCTGTCATGGAATATTAAATGTAAATAACACTGACAAAATCAGAGCTATGATCAGGCTTTTTTTTTTTTAATTGGGCCCTAGATAGTGTCATTGAATTGCAATGACCTTTTGTACTTTGACTAGTCACTCGCCCATCATTGTTCTGCATCGTGACTCTGGAGAGGTGTAAATATGTCAGTAAACTGTTTCATAAATTACACGCACAGAACCATGCATATATAGACTTCAGGTTCAGTCCACCTTAAGTTCAAGGCCTCTGCTTCCAGTCTTTGAATCTCATCGAGTTGCAGCTCCCTGTATAGGTCCTGGGCCAATATTAACTCCAGTATGTCTTCTTAGACACGCCCACCTCCTCTGCTTTATACTGGTATAGTGACCCCTAGTGGAGAACATAGGAAAAGCATCTGGTCAAAGTTTGCACCATAAACAAGGAACAGTAAAATGATTCAGCAAACTAACATCACTGATAGCCAACATTCCTGGTGCGCAGTACTTCCTGAACTCGGTTAACTTTTATACAATGGCAGGAAAATGAACAGGATATTTAATAGGATAGCAATAAAGGGTTGAGTGAGGTAAATTACATGCCACGTTAGTATGAAGTTAGTAATTAGATGAAAAACTTCAATGAAATAAAATTTTGCCTTGGCAACTGAAATAAATAAGCTGAAGTACTACAATTACTAAAACCAGAACTGAAATAAAAATAAATTAAAGCTAAACAGAAATATTAAATAAATGACAAAAGCGCATAACAAAATTGCACATAAAAAGCCCTAAAATTAAATCTTTAAATATAAAAATAATTCAAAATGTTTTAATAGTATATACATCCTATTAGAATAACACTGTTATCAATTGTATTGTCCGTACAGGATCTGGTAGACTGGCGGAAGCCACTGGGCTGGCAGGTCGGATATCTTGGAGAGAAATATGACACGTGGGTCCACCAGCCTGTAGACAGACCAATCAGGCTGTTCGAGAATGACTTTTTTGAGGCCAACACAAAGACTTCATGGTAAGAGAAATCACTTTACAGGATTGAGCATCTCTGGCTGCTTGTGTTTGTTTAGTTCAACACTAGTAATATTATGCTACAGGATTTGCTATGTTATATGTGAGTGCTGGTTAATGAACAGATACTTGAACTTTGCTGTGTGCGTTTGTAGGTACATGGTGCCAATTGTATGGATGCCTTTGGTGATCTATCTGAGCTGGTACTGCTACACGTTATTGGCACAAGAGAGGACAAGACTGTTTATTACATCAGGTGTGTGTAAAGCGTGTTTTAAAACATTCTTATTTGATTTACCTAAAATCCACTGAAGTATTATTTTAGTATTTTTTATAAACTATTATTTTCATTTATATTAAAATATTTACTTTTACTCATTTACTTACTTAAAGATCCCTTTAAGTAAGTAAATGATCTTAGTGAAGGATTATTTTTTTATTTTACACTTTTACTTTGTAGACTACTCCATTCTGGTCCACAAGTACAGCTTTCCGTTCATCTTCATGTTCGGCATGTTCCTGTGGTCGTTCATCGAGTACTGCATCCATCGCTTCGTCTTCCACATGCGCCCGCCCGCCCACAATTATTACCTCATCATGCTGCACTTCCTGTTGCACGGTCAGCACCACAAGGTGTGTGATTTTGTTCGATACTTGAGATTCAGTAATCATTCATTGAGTAGATGAATTGACATAATTCATTAGATACTGATGAAGCTCAACCTAACTGTCTTTTCTTACCCGTCAGTCTCCGTTTGACGGCTCTCGTCTGGTGTTTCCTCCGAGTCTGGCCGCCATCGTCATTGGTGCTTTTTACCTGATACTCAGGCAGACGTTGCCTGAGGGTCTGGGAACCTCCCTGTTCGTGGGGGGTCTGTGTGGATACGTGGTCTACGACATGATCCACTACTACCTGCACTACGGCTCGCCACGGAAGGGCTCTTACTTGTATGGGCTGAAAGCGTACCACGTCAAACACCACTTTGAACACCAAAGAGCAGGTGAGGACATGAGATTTGAGATGCCAGGCATTAGAGCATCTCTCTACACAAATGAGCTTAAGACCAGTGCCAGGTTAAGTGAATAAAAAATGTTCACTGTAAATAATTTTTTATACATTTTCAATAATAATAATAGTGATTTACTCTAACCCTATATACAAAAAAAGTAATTTAAAGTTTTTAATTAATTTTATTAAAAAAAATAAATTCTTTAATAGTTTATGCTACACAAGTTTGCAGAGTAAATTACATACCTAAAAAGAGTAAATGTCCCTACTAGTCCATACATAAAGACTGATTGAAAACCTATTATAAAATAATTAATAAAAAATAATTATATTGCATGCTGCTATTTACACACTTATATGTATGTGTGCGTGTGTGTATATAAGTTATATAGTACAATATAGAATAATATGATATAGATTAAATAAATATTACCAATTTAATTAATAATAATAATGTATTATTAATTATCATATTGTTAATATTAAATATAATATATGATTAATTGAAATCATTTAAAAAATGTATTATGTATTATTATAAATTGTGT
>NW_015652173.1:1934307-1941314 GCF_001515625.1 Sinocyclocheilus rhinocerous | reverse complement strand
ATATATATATATATATATATATATATATGATGTATAAATTATATAGTACAATATAAAATAATAGTAAAAGTATTATTATTTTCAATATTAAATATTATTCATTGAAATTATAATTTTGAAAATGTATTGTTCTTATAAATTGTGTGTGTGTATATGATGTATAAATATAGTACAATATATAACCATATAATGTAAAAATTTAATTAATATTAATAATTAAATGAATAAAAATGTTATATAAATTATTATACTGTTAATATTAAATATATTATTAATTGAAATAATAATTTTGAAAGTGTATTATAAATTGTGTGTGTGTGTATATATATATATATATATATGAGCACTCTATATAGTACAATATAAAATAATAGTAAAACAGTATTATTATATTGCTAATATGAAATATAATATTATTAATTGAAATAATTTTGAAAATGTATTATAAATTGTTTGTGTGTGTGTACGTCTTCAGGGCTATGGCATTTAAAAGATTTATGTTAAAGAATCATATTTATTGCATATTGTTTAATATTAAATATTTATTTTAATGTTTTAAAATATTTAATTGTATTTAATTATTACATTTAACCTGTTGTTTGCATTGATTTTGTTTTCTCCTTTTTAAAACCTTCTGTTCATCCTGTATTTTTTTTTTTGTACAGGTTTTGGCATCACCACCACGTTCTGGGACTACCCCTTCAACACAGTCATCCCCGAGCAGACGTTTTAGAAGAGCCTGTTTTTGCCACAATGACCAAATCAAAATCTCCTAAACAAACTCCCATAAGCCTCTCCCTTTATCACTGTGTTAGGTACAGTGTCTTACCCTGCTGCTGCTACCAGCTATTAGTCTTAGGTTCACCATCATCATCATCATCATCATCATAAATTATTTAGAGAAGGGGGAGTGCCTGAAACAAACAAACAGAATCATAGAATGTCAAGCTATATAAATATTTATATACTATGTATGAATGTACTGACGAATCAAAATGTTGGATGAAATCTGTAAATGTCTTTTATTAGAGGCACAAGAATATCAAACTCACATTTTTTTGCCCATCCATGTAAAGTAAAGAGATGTATAGACAGGGACCGGTAAGTGTGGGACGGTGCGTGAAGGTGCGAGTGGAAATGATTTCTTAGTCGTAGTGTTAAGAAGCTGAAGGCTAGCAGAAGGAGGTCCTTTCGGTGGCCAAGTGCGCCATTGCCTTTAAGGAAAACTCAGGAAAGTCTCAGACGCTTTAATTCTTCTCAGTGTTGATGCTGCAACCGCTTACGGATCATCGCTTTCTTCCCCCAGCTGTCAATCATGACTTTGCTCCGCCCAAATTGTGACATCACACCCGTTTCATTCTGCTCTGGTGATCTCGCTTTTGTTTCTCATCTCACCCACTTCGAGGTGTTTTTTTGCCAATCGACTTACTAATATCTGGATCCGGAGGACGTCACAAGTAGCTGCTCCTCGAGTAATATGTTACATATCCAGTGAGATATTAAGTTATTGAGGATTGAAGCTGGCTTTTGGCACTTTGAGCTCATGGTGAGGGCGTGAAGCGGGGTGTATGGGCCTCTCCTGCCGGTGAGGGTTGCCAGCCGTCCGTAGCTGTCATAGGGTGGAGGGTCTGTAGAAATCCTCTGTCGTCGTTATTAATGTAGATCTAGCCGGCACAACCCTTCCATCTGGTGTGACGATCTGTTGCATCTGACCAGGCGTCAGGAGAGCGAGAACATCCTCGGCTGATCTCTCATCTGTTCATACGGCAGATCTGTTCACTTGTATTGTTTCTTGCTCATTTTAGCCCTTGCCTATGTCTTGAGTCAATGGTTCAATGATGTTGGAAATATCCTAGAAAAGCTGTGACCACATGTAACTCAGCTTTATACAGTCATTTTGAGCATATTTAATGTTTCAGATGAATATATATATATATATATATATATAGATATGATATTTAAGTAAAAATGATCCAGATATGTGTCTTAGGGGCGTTGGCTACCTTCCTGCTCCTTCCGAACCAATTGGTTGGACGTTTCCGCCAAAGACATGGAAGGACATTTGAATAGAGCTTTTCTTCATACCGTGATTCTGTTGGCACAAGGAAACTAATCAAATGCATTGGACGTTGTAATGATTTTTGATTATTCTGTAACTGTGACACCATCCTGGACAGATCCTATGTCATAGGAGAACGCTTTCAGTTGAGGCAAGTCAACAGAGCAATATATTTATCTGTTTACTTGTAATCACATTGCGAGCTTTTAATTCAGATAAAATCTTCAGCTGTAGATGCCTCTAATAAATCTGTTTACTACTATGTATTTTTATTTTGGAATTTTAAATTTCTATGCAAATGCAATTGTATTTGTAAATAAACTGTATATTTCTGAGGACATCTTGTGGTGTTTTTACTTTGAAAAAGACAGAAAAGCAAGCAAAAAAGAAAAAGTGTGAAAGACTGTACACTCTGAAAGAAGTCTCTTATGCTCACCAAGAATGCATTTACAATGCAAGTACAGTAAAAACAGAAATATTGTGAATTAAAACAACACTTTTTTTTACTTAAATATATTTTAAAACGTAATTTATTCCTGTGATGCAAAGCTGAATTTTCAGCGTCATTACTCCAGTCTTCAGTGTCACATGATCCTTCAGAAATCATTCTTATAGACTGATTTGCTGCTCAAGAAGCCTTACTTATGAATGCAGAGACAGCTGTGCTGCATAATATTTAAAAAAAAAAAAATTTTATGATTGGAGTAAAAAAAAAAAAACAGCATTTATTAGATATTTTAAATAAATATAAATGTTTTTACTGTAATTTTTTCCCCATGCTCAGCTAAAATGCATTTTTTAAATGAAAATTTACTGACCCCAAACTTTTGAACAATAAATGTTATTTATATAAGCAATACACACAGTTTATGTACATAAAGGCTTGCCAACTGTTTCTTTAGAGAAGCATGAGCTCTTCTGGTCATTTGCATGAATGTATTTACAAAGCGGTCAATCCAGTTCATCCACCTTTATGTCTCCACCCACTCAGTGGTTTTAGTAGCAAAATATTAGTAATGAAAACTGCCTGATAATTCACAAGTTGTAAAAATGAGCAAACACATTTACAGGATATCAGTAATGTAATAATTTGCAGAATAAAAATGTAAATTTAACGTCACTGCTGTGTTATTTGGTGTCAAAGTCTTTCTTTGAAAAGAAAGTGAATTACTGAAGATGTTACAGTGAATATGAATGAACTAAAATAAAAAAACTACGATAAAATAATGAATTACCACAAATTAATTTTTGTTTTATTACATGGTGTATTTTAATATTTCTATGGAATATTTTAAATAGTATTTGTGTAATTAGAATAACATATTTATGATTAATAGTATATTTATAATACATTTCTATTTTATATTATAAATGTTTTCTTATTTATTAAAAAAACACATTATTAATTATGTGCATTAATTTTGGAATTGTTTGTAAAATACACACACACACACACAAAACAAAAGCTAAAGCTAAATTGAAGCTTACAGAGTGAAAACTGCACTAAACTAGAAGACAATTGACACTAATTTACTCCCTTTAGTCCATTGTACATGCTCACTCATAATGCTGAGTGTGTTGTATGCCATATATTGGTTATAGTTCATTTCATATATGGCGTATACTTTACTTGTAAAGTATCATATAGATTAGCCATATGCTATTTTCAAAAACAAACATGGCAGGCAATAGGACCCAGATGTGCTCATACTGCAGAAGAGCATCCACCATCAGAAAAAAATGAAAATGTCCTTCCACACCCTAAAGGCTGGGAGGAGAGACGTTCAACTGCATTCCTCTTCTCTCCTAGTAAAGCAGCGAATGAACAGGGTGAGAGTGGGGAACAACCCATCCTAGAAGTGTGCCGTACAGTCTGACTTTCAGTTTTTCACACTTCAATTTGTTTGAAACAGCACACTGGAGGGGGTGTGAACATCAACAAAACTCAAGCGCTCCGACAGAAGAAGGTCCCTGGCTTTGACAGGTAGCCTGCAGAACCTTTTCCTTTCTATCTACAATATTTCTCTCGCGTTCTGTAACTCGCTCACTTCCTGTTAATGTTTTAGTTTCACTCTCATTTGAGTTTAAAGTACATGTGCCCTTATTTGACAGCACTTTGTGCATTCAGTCTTCAATGCTATGTTTCTCTCAAGCTCTCTGCATTAGCTGGAATTATGTAGCTCAGTACATGATGTTTGTGTGGATACTGTAAAAGGGTGTTTTGTTTGGTATGAGCTTGTCTATTGTCTTTCAAACAGCCAGATATCTGATAACTCACTCACGTGTTTGCATTTACAGGAGGTGATTTGAATCAACTGTTAATGTGTATTTTGTTTCCATTCGCTTCTTTATTTGTTTCGGACTTTAATCTTGCGGGTCAATTGTAAAAATTGTTTATTTCTTTATAGACACTCTTTATAGGCACTTTCCACAAATTGCTTAATATGTTTTTAAAGTATTAGAGGCACAAAACTTGTTTTTTTTTAATTAACAAAAACAAGTTCACTATTATTTAACATAAAATTATCCTAGCATGAAAAGTAGTTCATGCAAATGTCAGTATCGCCCTTAAAATTATGATTTTGGCCTAAGAGGTCTTGACCTTTTTAGCTGTCTAACAATTAAAATAATATATAAAAAATCTAAATTTTTCACATCACTGTATCAATATTGACTTCAATGTAAAAAAGAAAAGTAATTAAATATATTTTTTATTCTATTTTTATGTTTTTTTATTTTATACATTTTAAATATAAAAGGTTGCCTTTTCATATAATAAAATATAAATGTAAATATAATACATCTATAAATTGTTTTAAATGTATTTAGACCCAATGTTTGGTAACTTTCACTGTCAACAAAACAAATGTTGTTCTTTTCTCAACAACAGCAAAAATAAATAAATAAATATAAAATCACAACAAAATACTGTTTATACTACTTATTATAGTATTTAATTATAAATAATAATAATTAAAATAATAAATACAGTTTTAGCCCATTTTGTACCTGACTCTTGGAAAGTGCAGACTATTAACAACAACAAAAAATATTTAGATTTAATAATAATAATACATTTCATATTAATGATAAATACTGAAATAATAATTCACATAAAAAGTAAAGTTTCAGTCCCTGTTTTGCACCTGACTCTTGAAAACTATTAAGAAATATATAGCAAAATGCAAAAACACAGTAAACAACAATACATATACATACTGTCTCATGGGTTACAGTTCCACAGGGACACCATGAAGTCCCAGAAGGATCCTCAGGAGGGACTTTCAGCCCTGGCCAAGATGACAGGACCCAGCTCCTGGTCCCGGGTCAGCTGCCCCTGCTGTATCTCCAGCCACATTGAGCCTTTGGTTCTGATCCAGCTGGCTGAGAACATCCAGCCTATCACCAAACAGTGGATCATGTCTGTGATATCTGCACCTGTGAAGGCTGGAGGTAAGGACACTAATATTAATACTATTACTATTAGTAGGAATATTAAATAAACTTTTAAAACTCTGTATCCTTCTTCCCTGCTGTGTTTTAGGGGCTCAATTGTTAGTTCACCCCGGTGAGGACATGAAAGGAGACATGATAGTTGTGGCGGCCCCCCGCTGTACCCTTCTCAGAGTGACTGAGGACCTGGGCCTCTGCAAAACCTACCAGGATGGAAACATGACGGCCTTCTCCTTTGAGGACCGTGACAACTTTTGCAACATTGGTGAATATTTGATCAATTAAATAATATGCCTCCATCTCAATTAGCATTTTTCTACTATGCACTAAAAGTTTATACTTCACTGATGACGGCCAAATAAAATACTTTTAACTATGTGGTAAGACAATACACCAGTTGCTGGCACACCAACAAATAAAAAAATACAACATACGGAGTGTTCATATTGCATATGGCTAATGTTATTCGCTTAAAATTCATTGTTACTTGACTGTTTCTTCAGACAACATGCAGCAATTCCTGACGCTGGCCGAAAGGCAGTACATCATCAAACATGAACTGGATTCCATGAGAGCCATGGAGGACCAGCGTATCCCAGGAATCCCAGCACCCAAAGGGAAGCTGAAAGCCAGAGAGAGCATCTGTGAGTATCTGTATGTATACGAAGCAGTTGCAGCATGCTTTTTTTTTTTTTGTTTGACTGGACTGACAAAATTAAAGACATTTTGCATTAAATATGATGTAAAGATAATTATATTAACTTTCAACTGGCTATGTTCAAATTAGTATACTATTATACTACTCATACTATTTTTGCAGCTTGCAGTACAATGTGTACGATATGCACATATTTTCATGCATTGGAAATGTTACTGAATACTGTACTGTACTTTTATAAAACAGCAGACATTATACAGTGCATTCTATGCAGTATGCAGTGTACACTATTTATAGCATGCAGTTCCATGAGTAGCCATTAGGCTCCGCTCTCCTCTCTCTGAACTGCTTAGTCACTGCATGTGCCTAGACTACTAATCCAATGGTATTATTTCCATAGTTAAAACCTAATATGGCAATGTCCTGTCTCTCTCTGTCTATCTATCTATTGGTTTCTCTGTCTGTGCTGCAGTACAGAAGCTGGAGAAAGCAGGCGTGATTCGTAACATCACCCCTCTTCATGAGCAGAAGCTGCTGTCGGCTCTGGGGAAGCAGTGGTACTCTCACAAGAGTCTGTGGGGGCAGCCTTTAGGTACAAACACACACACATTCACATCACATAACATAACTAAACATGCCTCCCCATCAGGTTTTAAATTATACACAATTATCTTTTGTTCAGGACCATTTCATTCATTTTAATGGCCATCAAGGAGGCACTAATAAAACTTTATGAAGTCATTTGACTAGAACTCATATATGTATTATAAAATTAATTTCACAGTGTGAAGCTACAAATTCTGTACACCTGTTTTTTTTAGGCATATATATATATAT
>NW_015652173.1:1881086-1934053 GCF_001515625.1 Sinocyclocheilus rhinocerous | reverse complement strand
ATATATATATATATATATATATATATATTTCAATCAGGACCACTTTCGTCAAGTATATTTATTACAATTATATTGCATACAGTTAGTGTTGGCGGTATGGTTATGTTCTGGGCAACACTCCACCCGCTCTGTCCATGCAGCCATGCTTGGACAGAGCGGGGAGAGCAGCAAGACAAACCCCCCCGGGGTACAGAACAGAACCATTATATGCATACATAATTACAATTCACAATTACATGAGTTGTAAACAATATGTGATAGAGAATGCTTCCAATGAAGTGACTGTAAAGGAAGAAACAAAAGTCAGATCGAATTACAGGTTCAGTTAGGTGGAGTTGGGGTTGGAGGAGGGAGTTAATTGCAAGCAGTGATGCGATGGAAGAGACGCTGAAGAATGGGAATTTAAATAGACCGCTTGTGATAGGTGTCAAGGCTGGATTGGTACACGTCAGGAACAGCTGACTGTCGGCTGATGCGAACTTGACTGACGTGGCCTGCCTGAACTAACGCTATGCTGAATATATATTGATGGACCTTTACGAAATTTTTCAGCCGATAACGATAGCCGATTGTTCAGGATCCGTTCAGGATGCCGATGGTACCGATAGCTTAGTTTTCTTAGAGAAAAAAAAATCTCTCCCAACTAATGCTGTAAACTATACAGGGAACCCTCTCGTTTGGTAAATAGCTAATATCAGAGGTTACAAGTAACCACAAAAGTATTATATTCAACTGTAGCCTATTTATTTCCTGATATAGTAATCACGCTCAAATAAAAACGACTGTATAAAACACAATTGAACATAAGGTATTTTTCATTTAAAAAAATCTGTCTTGATGACATTTATTCAAACTTAGTAAATAAGCTGCCTCTAACGTTAGTGGTTTAACTAACAAATTGTGAACACTGATAACTTTCCTAAGGTAAACGCACCGTTAAGTGACAGGCTATTGTTTACAAGCTGTTTGATTTGACGTCTTCTTTCGGTTGAAACGCTGATTGAGTGATTACATGAGACATAATACATTTCGGTAAGCTGTACTGTATTCTTTTAACATACCTTCTGATATTCCTTCATGTGTATTTCGCGCTATCTCTTGTATAAAACTGAAAGAAACTGCGCTCCGCGCTGCACTGTTAACTGAACGGCTAAGGTGATCTGGCTTGAACTACGGGTCATTCATAGGGTCAAATAGAACCAGCATTAACACGTTATTACTTTAACTTGAACAGCGCTAAATTTGACACAAGAAACATTCTTCTTGCAAGTTGCAGTTTTCCGCCGCCTTTCGATTGACAGGAAATAATCAGCCCTGATCATCGGATGTTTTTAAACAATCGGCCAAGATTAGTGCAAATAATTGCTTTTATCGGCTGATACCGATTATTGGCCAAAACATCAGTGCATCTCTAATTTAAGACTATATGTAAGACTATCAGTATTTTATGTTATGATACAAGGAACTTAAGAAACATATGAAACGTATTCTTACTTTCATAATAAAAAAAAAAAATAAAAAAAAACGAGAACTTGATAAACAAAACACGTTATGATGCTGCTTTTAATTGCTGGGTAGAGAAAGGACTTGTCACACTGAAGGATCTATATAGTGATTGTAGCTTTATGTCATTTTCTCAAATAAGAGCTAAATATAATATTCCACAAACACATTTCTTTAGATATCTACAGATTCGCAGCTTTATGATATCTAACACTCTGGATTTTCCATAATATAATAAATAAATAAAATAATAATAATGTTCATATGTTATAATAATATACTATATATATATATATATATATATATATAGCATATATATATTTATTCTCACAAAAATTAAATCCCTGACAAACTTAAACATTTCCTTACTTTCATATTTTTTTTATCTGTACTATATCTTTATATGATAGGAAATCAGGTCTTAACAATATATAACATAAAATATGTTATAACAATAATTTTTCCTCCCTAGTGCAAACTTCTCCAATGGAAATAAAACTGACAGCGAGCCGACACTGCCGAAGCATGACGATGACCAGCCTTCAGTCAGCTCCTACATGGTGCAGGCAGTCTTCAGCATGCTGTGGTCCACGGTATTCATGGAGCTGTGGAAGAGGAGGAGCGCAGCTTTATCCTATCGCTGGGGCACTTTCAATTTAGCTGAACAATTTCAAGAGCCCCGACCGGGTTTCCATGGAGAACTCGGCACCAATCCGGTCACGGGCAGACTGGAGCCGCTGTTTCCCGAATGGAAGAGGAGGCTTAGGATAGGTCTGGTGTCATTGCCTGTGGTCGGGGTGTTTTTGGGTCTGGTGGTCATGGGGATGGCAGGTTTCTACTTCTTTGAGCGCCTGGTCTCAAACTGGCACAAAGCATCTGGATCATACTTCACAGCAGCCTTGCTATATCTCCCTTCTATAGGCCATATTGTCTACACTAATGTGCTGGGGAATATATATCGCAACGTGGCCTTGCAGCTAACAGAAGCAGGTAAGAAAAAGATCAGGCAAAAGAACCTGATTAATGTTATTAATGTTAATTTAAATTGTTTGTGATTAAATTCTTACTATAATTATATTTAATAATATAACAAATTATTAGACATAATTATAATATATGTAAATATCATATACTGGTGATATAATCTTTTCATATTTTGCAAAATATTCTGTAAAAAATTATAAATTATATTTATTATTATTATTATAAATATCTAAAATATCTAAATATCTTTAAAAAAAATATATATAATAAAATTGTAAAAATGTACATAGAATGTCAAAATAATAGTTTTTTGTAGAGATAATTAAAATGCACATTGCTTTGAGATGTTCAGATTAGCTATTGCTTCTTAACTTATATATAGAAAATAGATAAGATAAACATATTAAAAATTTTCCTTCTGGCTTTTCTGTCATAATTTATTAATCTATATATTTTTATATCATATATAAAACATAATTACAATTCTTTGACAGTTTTATTAAATAACTTACTTTATTAAAAATATATTAAATATTTAATTTATTAATATTTTAAATATTTATAATAATTATTTATAGTAAAAATTAAATAAGTTTATAAATAAGAAAACACACAAACACATATAAGTGATGTTATACTATATTAAATATTACTAACTTTCTTGCCTTTCAGAAAATCATAGGGAGGAATCATCTTTTGACTATCATCATACCACCAAAGTCCTTGTGGTCAGTTTAATAATTGTCTACATATCCATATGTTTTTTCCCCACCACCTTTTCTAAATTACCTGTTAGTGTGTGTTTCATAGAAGGTGTTTTACCTCAAAGATCTCAAGTGTGTTTTAAATGCTGATAGCTGTAGCTGTCTAGACCAGAATTATTCTGCAGGACTGTGTAATACTAAATGAAAATGTCCCATGTGCCTTATCTGTCCCTCTCTCTTTCATTCAGTTCACCTTTTTTAATAACTTTGCTGTGCTGTTCCACATTGCCTTCTTCAAGGAGGACATGCCTCTTCTGCGCAAGGTGGGAATTTCCTCAGAAACCCTTCTCACATATAATCCTAAGATTTCTATCTCAACACAATATCTGTGATCTCCTCCTTAGAGGCTTTCCTCTCTTCTGATCGTGACTCAAGTGGTGAATCAGTTCACTGAGGTGGTGGTTCCTTTCCTGGTGGACCGTTTCCTCACATCTGCAGACAGGAACCTGAAGGAAGATGATCCAGAGGTGGACCATCTCCAGGCTCAGGGCAGTCTGCCGGCTTTCCCAGTGAGTAGCAATCAAATAAGCTTAAATATCAAGAATACAAGAATCCTATTTTCCTTAAATTCTCAATCTTGTTCCTCTTCAGGGCCTGTTTGCTGAGTACATCGAGCTGCTGGTTCAGTTTGGCTACTTGAGCCTTTTCTCTTGTGTTTATCCCATCACTGCCCCTCTGTTACTGCTCAACAACCTCACAGAGATCCGCACAGACGCCTACAAGCTCTGCAAGCTCTTCAACAAGCCCTTTTCGGCCCCTGTGCCTAACATGGGTGTATGGCAGGTCAGATTGGGATCTGTCCTGTATATATGGATGTTTAAAATGCTGTATGATACTGAGTTCTAATGTGTGTCTTTGTCGTTTTTATAGACGGCGTTTGAGGTGCTGAGTTTCATCTCAGTCATGTCTAACTGTTGGCTGCTGCTTCTGTCGCCGCATGTGAAGGAACTCACAGAGGACGCCGGTCTCAGCAGCAGCAAAGTTCTCATCATTGCCGTCATTGTGGAGGTTAGAGAGGATTTTGGTACAGCCTTGAAAAATAGTCTGTCCAAAAATGAAATTAGTGACCACAAGCTTAAAAAAGAACAAAAAGGTTGAAATTTTGTTGTGACAAAAATGTCAAGATTTTCTTTTTGTGTACCACATAATATCAGAATTAAAAAATTAGAATTTTAATTTTTGGTGAACTATCCCTTTAAATCAATGTGACTAATGGTGCGTTCAAGTTGTCTTGGAAAGACTGTGTTTGAACACAGATGAACACCACCACAAAGTTGTAATTACAAGCAAAATTGTTGTTGTTTTCTTTTGTATCATTGTCAATCCCCACGCTCACAAAATGCTAATGCTAAGCTGTTCTGAAAAAGATACATCGCCAACTTGCTCCAACCAAAGTGTTTTGAATGCACCTAACATTGTAAATACATCTTCCCAACTCATAATATGACTTGTACTAGCATTTATCTGGAGTGAATTAGCTGGCTGCCAACATGCTTTCTTTGTGAATGAATATTGTGGCTTAGTTGTTTCTTACGCTGGTTTGCTCCTCTAGCATGCCCTGATCATGGTGAAGATGATTTTGGCCTTCATGATCCCTGATGAACCGGATTGGGTCCGAATCAAGAGAGAACAAATCGAGTATCACTCCATGCAAGCGCTTAAAAAACAGGTAACTTTAGTTACTACTGTTAACTGTTAGCATTTTAGCACGCTAGTATTTTGCTTAACAAGCTGTATTAAATTTAAAATCTTTATCTAGATACAAAGCTAAGAAAAAAGTGTAGCAGTAACCATTATGCTAGTTTTTAGCTGTTAGCATATAGTTAGCAAGAGCATCCTTAAAGAAATTGCCTTTAGCTATTTTCCAACGTTGATAATAATGCTGACAGAATGTAATCTGTTTTTATTAATTTTATTAACTAGTTTCTTATCAAAGACTAAAGGCCTCGTGATTAACCAACAAATTATTTTAAATCTAATGTACGTTATGGAGTGTTTACATAACCAGAAATGTCATTAAATATTATTTTCTGTCTCACAGAGGATCATGCGCTCTCATGTGGAGGACAAAGTCCCTTTGAAGGCCTAAATGGAAGAGTAACCAAAGACTATTTCCATAGAGACAATCACAAGAAGGGCGGTGCTTGGCTATAAAGTCATACTTAGCTTGCTAATATATCATATGGCACAGTGTACCAAAGATAGCTTTTATAGTTTACAGGGTGTTTCAGCCCAAGTTAATAATTGTTTGCATCAGTGGTACCTTTTTGAAAACTACTGAAAAGAGATTATTAAGGTCAAGGGCGATAAAATTATGATAGTGGGTAAACATGGTGACGTATTGTGCTGTATTAATGATTTTAAAACAAAAGTTCACCACAATTACTATGGAATAGCTCATTTAATTATTTTTTCTTGCTGTTGTTTTGTTTGTATATTTGTTTTTACCTGATTTTTTTGTTAATATATTGTGATGATTTTAACTTTTTGTCCTCAGTTGTATTTTTACATTTCATCAAAAGTGATCGTATTATTACAGCTGATTTTGCTGGTATTAAAAACCACCCAATGCTTGCTTCACTGAATATGTTATGCAAATGTTAAGTGATGTAAGTGGCCTTGAAGAAACTGATAATAAATATTCAAATGGCTTTAAACTGAGAAAACCACATCATACAATAAACAGCCATACATGAAGATCACTGTGGTCTAGTGCTCTAATTCTAATAAAAATTAGGACAACACATGTGGCAGTTTAATCAGTTTTAATAAATAAATATAAAAATAAATTAATCTCATTGAGACACAGTCATAGTTTTAGTAAGGGTCAATGGGACTATAGACAAACCCAAATCCGACTTTCGCTGTAAAGTGATTACAGATGCTTTGAAGGATGGAGACCCATGTCAAATGAGAAACATCAAAATAAGAAGAAAATAAAAATGCTGATTACGAAAATATAGTGCATGTCTGGTTTTACGTATATATCACTCTGCCCTCTGATTGGTCCAGAAGGTTGTACTTACAAATCATCCTAGGCCAGGATGGCTGTTCCTTGATTGATTAAACATAGAATGGGAATGAAAATTCGAATCTCAGAAGTTATGGATATGTAATTTGTCTATATAGGCCTATATTTCTTGCTATCTCTCCCTAAAGCACCTCTTACATTATCTATTCTTGTGCATTTGGTCAAGCTTATCTGTGGTACAAGATTTCGCAAACAAAAATAAGTGTATTTGACATTTGCACTTTCATTGGCTACAGTGTGACCAAAAAAAATGAATTCACCGGTGACAAGTGCACTACGTATAGCACAGAAAATTACGAACATGTGAAGTGACTGAATAGCTTTGACATCCTTTAGAGTACCAAAGTAACAGAAACCACAGTCACATTTGCTATCTAAATGATTATGTGATGTGTTTAGGCTGTTTAGGAGGTCAAAACAACAGTAACCGCTAGCTTCACTCATGCCATTGCAACATACGAAGGCTGGATTTTGTCAATGTACATTTTAAGCTAATGTACAGCTCTTCAAATGTATTTACAACTATGACACAAGAAACTATATGACCTTTTTGTCAGTCACCAAACTAGTGTCATCAAACTGCTACGTTCACTGAATAAGATCTAAAATGGAAGGGTTGAAATGTTTGGTATGTATACGGTGCAAGGGTCAAAATACATCATACCAATAGCATAATATGTCCAAAAGAATATATACACTGTACATGACTGGATATTTCAAACAGCTTATCCCTTTACAACATATGTTAAAGATGCACCCAGAGGCAGATGATTAAACAAAAATAGATAGAATGTTATGTAATTAATCTCCCTCGCATATCTCCTTATGTAAAAAAAAAAAAGTGTCTTTGTCACCATCTTTCGAAAAAACCCTTGATAACTTTCTAATGCTTGATAAAAGCTTCATAATATTTCCAAGAATTAGTAGTTTTAAAACAAACTAAAATATAGCTCCAGGAAGACCAGTCTTCTGTTTTGTGTAATATTATGTCCATTTCACAAAAAGTCTCTCGTCATAATCTCTCAGAATAATCTGTTTGAGCCCTCTTCTTGTTTTTTTTTAAATATACAGATATACTTAGCATCTTTCCCTGGTCAGTCCCCTGCTCACAAAATGCTAATGCTATGCTAAGCTGTTTTGATTTAGCATGCTCTCATAACCATGCTCCCAAACTGTCACTGTTCACTGTATCAATGTGGCAAAGTGTTCTGCTTCCTGTCCCACTGCCTGAGGGTAAAGATGCTAGCAAACATGCTAGCATGAGACAGTGGTGTGGGGAAAAACAACAATGCCACAGCATGCAACTTCTTACAAGTTCTGAGTAAAGACCATTGCCTCACAGTTGCCTGCAAAAATACATCAAACGAAAACCAAAAACGTGTCAGGACTACTACACTGACGGGACAGCTAGTTCTTAAATCTAAACATCCACTGTTGTGATTGTTCATTGTCTGTTCTTGTGTTGGCTTATTATGTGTTGCTCTGAAGCATGGTCTTCACCCACTCGCTTAGTGATATGACTAAACTCGGTGGAACTCTTATTGTGGTAAAGATATTACAGCGCAAAATGACAAGTTATTGAATTAAAGCTCCTACGCTAGCAAGACATACAATATTTCGAATGAAAGTCTCTGAGATAGCACAGAATATAGTGAGCAGTGTCAGTCGATACAGGTGTTCGTATACACAGCATTGTCAGGAGGTTAACTGTTTTACAGGAAAGCAGCAAGGAATGCTGGGTTGGGAAAGAAAATAAAGATATACAATAAGTAGATTGTGTGGAAAAGCACCTCTGAGGTTACAGTATGAGGTGAGAACACACTTTTTCTTTAATTGTCTGAACAACTCCAGAGTTGTAGAGGTTGGAGGGTTTCGGTTGATATCAGTTTGTTCCTTGATCTCGGGATACAACCTCTACAACACATGGCAGCAGTTGTACTGTGCAAATGGCAGGAGCTTCTCTTTAGAAGTGGGCTGGATGTTGAAGGACAAGGCTTTTTCACAGAGCGGGAACTGCAGCAGACGTTCTCGCAAGTTTACGTTCTTGACCTTGCTGGGATCGGCCCGGATAGCAGGGTCAGTATTTGTGTCCCTGGTTCCCTGGAGGCCTTTTTGTGGTTTAGGCTGTACCTCCTCAGGTTTCTCGACTTCTCCCGCAGTCTTACGCATCTCCACCCCATCGGGACCCAGGTCCACACAGTGGTTCCTTGGCAGGGACCTTGGGGAACCACAAGGGGTTGACACCACCCCAACTTCAAGCAGTCGAGATTTGGCTAGGGTGTTATTGTTGTTTTCTAGCGTGTTTTTCGAAGGTTCACGCTGTCCCCAGCAGCACTGTACAACATCTAGTCTGGAAGGTGGTGGAGGTTCATCTATATTTGGACCTTGAATTTGTTCTCCTTCTTGCTCATCTAAAGACAAGCTAGGGTGGGTGAAAACACCCTTGTCCCTTCCTCTGCCTGGTTGCTCTGTGTGGTTTAACTCTTCCACATGGGCTTCAGTGTTTGGGGGCATCTGTCCTTGATGTTCTATGGTGCCAGAAGTGATGTTAGACACTGAATCCGAAGGCTTCTTCTGCTCTTCCCTGATTTCCGACCCTTCCTCAAGTTCCTCCTCCTCAGCCAGAGTTTCACAGTTTCCCATCACTTTACAAGACGGTCTGCCTGTTCTCCTCTGAGTCTCTGATTGCAAAGATGTTCTAGAAGGTTTCAACGAGAGATCCGTTGAAGGAAGAGGATCCAGTTTACCTGGTGCCACCTCAAGTTTCATCTCATCCCTGTTCTGCTCGTTTTCATCATCCTCATCCTCTTCTTCCTCACAGATCTGCTGTAAGGCTCCAAGGCTCTTGACAGTAGGTTGGTCCGGAGGTAGAGGGTGCAGACCGAGGCTCAAGCAGGGAGCCGTGCTGCAAAAGTCACTGAAGGAGTTGTCATGACGGTTGGATTTGGGAGCCAGCAGGTCCCCAGATTCACTCACACCACGTCGGACATAGCCGGAAGACAGAGAACCGAGAGGCGCTAAGGGACCTAGAGGTGTTCCTCTTAGTGTATCAGTCCGGGGAACTTGGCTCACCAAGTCCAATGGTTCTGACATGGGTCTCCTGTAACAGAGCCAACAACAGTACTCAGTATTAGGAACCCATGTACCAAGGGTTATGTGGTAAGATTATCTCTACCACCTAAGAGGATAAAACACCTTCAGATTCAAAATGATCTATGATATGTTTAAGAATACTGGGACTTACTGTGTATGTCTTTGTTCAGGAGATAGACTTGACTGCTCTTGCTTTTCTCGAAGGAGTCGTTCTCCCAGCAAGTAGTACGTGGCTGTGATGTGGTTATATCTGTCAACCTCCAGTGCTCTATCACAAAATATGCATTTGTATTAACAACTTACATGATGCAACTCTGAAGAGGCCAGGCTATTCTGAGACCAAAAGAAAATATCCAAGAAGAATAAAGAGATACCCACTCCTGAATGGCATCTCGGTCAGCAATGCTGCCACTGGTCATGGCCTGCAGTATGAACTCGTGCTCCTCGGGTAACAAACTGCGGTGGGAGGTGAGCGGAGCGGCTGTGTACCCGGCAGGCGAAGGGTCAACACCCTGCAACCAAGAGTGGCCCTCTATCTCTGTCAGAGATGCTCGTTTAGCCGGATCCCTCTGCAGCATACGTGAAATCAAACTGATAGGAAAAAGGGAAAATGAGAGGGAGAGAATGATGAGAGATTGTTATTCGTTTTTTACCAGAGCAGAACGAGAACATCAGACATGACCTTCTGTCGGGGGAAAAAAGAAATATCCCATCTTCACAAATAGGCTTGATTTTATCACCCTTAATCACTCTTGCCTCCGTCTCACTTCATTTAGGTCTCACTCTCATTAGTCAAAAATTAATCATGCAATTATTGTTTGCAAAGCATTTTTGTGACTTGATTTCAATTCAAATCCAAATTCCAAATCATGTCCAAGCCTTCTTAAGAGCAATACAACATTATGATTCAAATAATATACTAAAGCTTAGTTAAGAAGTCAAGTGCATCTAATCAAACCGGAAAATCTAGTTAAAGCCCGTATGAAAAAAAAAAAATGAGGGAGTTGCCATGACCTGTTACTTTCATTATCTGTCACCTAGCCCAAGGATGGAAATTCTGTGTGTCTGTCATAACTTGCTCCTAAATCTAACCTCCAAGAACATTTGCTCATCCAAACAGAAGCCTGATTGGCTTGCTCAAGCGTCATTTAGAGAACCACAACCTGTGATTGGCTGGCACAAGCGGGTGTAAACAGATAAAGTACAGTATGTTCAGATGGGCTCCGGTCTACATGTAGGTATGAAGTTTAGCATGAAAGTGGTATAAACTGGAGTGTGAGGGAGTGGTGTTTGAGAGGATTTGAGAGACTACATCCTGCCAGTTCTCAGAGAAAAAAAAAAACACCACAACAAAACACTGTTCCAATGGCACACGGCTGTCAAGGACATCTTAAAAACTAGTCTATTTACTCAAGCATGTTTTTGTGGGCATGCATCAGATCAGGTCTTTGTGGAAAGGGTTTTACCAGGGTCATGTCCTTGGTAATATTGGTTTCTAGAAATAGTGAACTCAACAGCACCAGCATGGAAAGAAAAGACCATTGATATATGACATCTGCTGACCCTGATTAAAACACTCAGCAGATTTAATAAAACTTATTACATAATGCCCAACTACTATCATGCTGAAGAGAAGACTATTTAGATAGCAACACAAAAACATCTATTTCTGTTGTGTTTCCCGGTGAATACATTAAAACAAGTTTAATTTATGTCAGGAGCAAAATTGCTTAAGATAACTTTGTTGTAACTTGTTTCCAAATAATACGTCTTAAATTAAATTCATACCCCAAATGTTTTTTCTTGTTTTATGCATAAATGTAATGAGGTTCATGCTTTAAAGAAGAAAATAACAAATGCCAATGGAGTAAGAAAAATGAACTAATAAAACAAAATATGTTGTCGGTAAACAAGTCTTATATTTAAAGCAGCACTAGTATGTAACTTTTTCTGTGTTCAAAATTTGCTAAATGTATATAATGAGCGAGTACATCATGAATTCATCTTCCAAACCGCGTTTTTGTCTTATTCCGAATCACTACGGTACACTTATAATAAGTACTTATATTTGGACTATTGTAGCCTGGTCAGGTCGTCACCGCTGCGGAGTAACACATACCTGCGTGAATCGCCATAGACATAAACTTAGAGAAGTAGCTCCGGTTGGAATGTTCTTCCGCGGGATGTGTGCCGTTCTGTTTATTAACCGCTAGAGCGCCAAAAGTTACATAGTGCTGCTTTAATGCAATTTTGCTTCAAGTGAAAAAAATAAAATAATGAAAAAGCAGTGTATAAATACACAATAACCTCCAGCCTTCTGGATTAAATCTGAGAAATCTGTTTATTAGTTGTGTGTGTCTGAGGAAAATCAAAGCTCGGATGACATACGTACTCTTTGCATTCTGGAGAGACGTGGTTTGGCACAGTGTAGCGACAGTCCATGATCATGATGAGGGTCTCGCTGTCATTGGCCTCTTGAAAGGGTGGGTGTCCACAGACTAGCATGTACAGGATCACACCCAGTGACCAGATATCTGAAAGACACACAATAGCAGACGTTAACTCAAATATTTCTTATTTATTTGCAACATTTATTTGTTTTAAATGCAGTCCAGGATCCAAATTGTAATTTAAATGAGAAAAAAAGTCGACTAATATAATATAATATAATAAATAAAATTAATAACATAATATGATATAATACAATATATCTTCATGACTTTAAGTATGTCTTTATATTTAAATATCTATTTTTATTTATATTAATATTAGTGCTATATCACTATGATTTCAAGATGCAATCATAACCAAATCAAATAGTTGTCAGAGTAAATATTTACATCCCTAGAGAGAAGTGTAATAGGATTTGTACAGAAAAGAGGAAGAAACATGTCAAGGGTTTTTATCCAACACGGTCCTCATGTGACATTCTGCTCACACTCAAAACAATCAAAACTAACTAAAGCCCTATTCGCACGGGATTAGTATTACCTGGTGACCTCCAGTCATTTGTAATAATTGCGGAGGTTGTCTGTGATCTTAATCCCGTGCGAATCGGCCATGTCTGTAATTTGTAAAGTAAAAATTCCCCCGCAAAAGACCTACCATATTTCGCCGAACACCGAGGTCCTGTGATAATCTAAACAGAAAATAGTGTCATTATTCAGCTCAAGCCTGTTCAGTGTTGATTCAGTTTAGATCAATAACAATTTTGAAACAATTCAGTGATAAGCAGCTCTACAAAAGCCAGAAATGCCATGTTATTCAACTCGAGTCAGTTCACATGTGGAAATGAACACAATGCCGCGGCGCTTTGTTTTAAAACGTGTGGCTCATATATTTATTTGATTACATTTTTCTTTGCATTTTCATAATTGTGCTAAGTCATATCGCAGTTTTATTTTTATTTCAATTCGAGAAACAACAGTGAGAATATGAGTCTCTGCATGTGTGAATGTTCTGGCTTTTGTGATTTTCTGATAATCTAGTTGTGTGTTTGCACATGAATCAATGGTGTGTCTGTGTTCCTGTCTGCTTGAATACACATGAATTAGTGTTTGTACTCTGTGTGTGTGTGTGTTGTCTGTCTAGTAGCTGACACTTGTAATCGTAGCTGGTCCCAGCTGGATGGGATCAGTATCCCGTTGGATTAGTAGAGTTCAGATGCAGGGCTGTGACCCTACGTCAGTTCTTCAAGAGGCACCTTTACTACATCACTATATAAAATTGAGCTATTTTATGTCCAAATGTGTCAGCCTCAAGTCTATTTACATTTTAAAACGTACTGCTTGTGCTTTGCTGTTCAGTCCTCCAGGTATAAGACTCATGAACACCAATCACCAGTACAGCCTCTTACTGAGCTGTGATTGGTCCACGGGCCTGTCAGTCGGTGTATTCCTGCAGCTGTGTTATGATCGTTATTTCAAAACATGCCCTGCCTGTGGCTGCTTCTTTCACTTGTATCTGTGAGCGGCTCGTTTCCCGCCTCGCTTTTTCCTCCTCGCTTTTCTCTCTCCCCAGCGGAGTCATTGTCCTCTCTGATGTGCTTTTGAAGTGCCTGCATAATCAGCAGTCATGTGCCCAGAAATACAACTCTGCATTGATGTGTGTGTGTGTGTGTGTGTGTGTGTGTGTGTGTGCGTGCTGAAAGAGGGGACGATGAAATGTAATTGCAATGAGCAGTTTATGCTGTTTTTTGGCAGGATTAGGGAATTTCAACAGAATTTAACTCTAGGCATACACACCAACATACACTGCAGTTCTAAACACACTTTTCATGCCATACTGTTCATTTACAATATAAATTACACTGATATTTCAGATTCAAGAAGCTGATAATTCTCATAGTTTTTCAACCTTTGAACATGTTTGATATATTTTGATATTTGTTTGACTTCCAAATGGCTTAAAAGTTTTTTTTTGTTGTCTGTAATTTGTAAAGTAAAAATTCCCCCGCAAATGACCTACCATATTTCGCCGAACACCGAGGTCCTGTGATAATATTAGTCCCGTGCGAATCGGCATCTCTGTGATTTGGCCTGCATTTGGCGGGTCGTATATCATTTTTCGAGGTTTTTGTTTGCTGTGCGCCTTTTTATCCATCTTCCGTGAAGAATGGAGCTGCGTTGGAGTGTTTGATAGTATTTTGGGTGCTGTTATATCGCTACACCATACAATTTGTAGAAAGAAAAGGCTGAAAAGGTTTTGAGGTTAATGTGTTACAAATAAATCAAGCACAGAGCTTGATATATTATTTTAACCTGGTGAAATGTAAATGACACAGCGCACGAAACTATATTAGTTTCTTTTTTTTAAATCCATCTGGACCATAGAACGGGACTCTCAAAGCCTTGACATCCGGGTATCCGGTAGATAAGTCGGTAAATTCGAGTAAAATCACAGGCTTCGCTTATCCCGTGCGAATGCACCACACGAAATTCAGAGGTGGGGGGTTAATTTCAAAATCACACAAGGTCCCCAGATAATACTAATCCCGTGCGAATAGGGCTTAATACATGAAGAGAGGTTCAGTGAAATTAAAACATGAATAAAACCAGCCTTAACCTCTTCAACAGAGTCAATGTATGTCCTCAGACAATAATTAACTCACTTAACCAATCATTAATCACCATTCTAGACCCTATAGATGTGTTTCTGACCCCTGTGTCAACCAAGGATCCCAGGAAGTCTAACAGAACATCATGAACCAAGAACAGAGTAGGACATGAAAAAGAGAGAAACGTAAGAGAGGGGGCGAGTAAGTCCCACAAGAGATGTGTTTGTTTTAGTGGCATACATTTCCACGGTGGCGTTCCAAGAAAACAAACTTCCTCTTTTACTTTTTTTACTTGTGTGATATGTATAGAGTGTGTGGGAAAAAAACACGTACAAATATGGGTGAGAGGTCTAAGCTTTTCTCTTTTAAGTCAAATGATTTTAAAATAATAGGATCAGTTTAGATTTCCTTGGTTAGATCACTTATTTCATATTCATAACATTTCATTTAACCTTGGATTTCAAAAGGAAAGAGTACTGAGAATGTGCTCATTTATAGTTTTGGTCTAGTGCGCTGACCTGACCAGCAGTTAAATACAGCTGTGATATTCTTGGAGTTTCATTTTGGTGAACACAGAAAATCAGAAAAGGCCAGAGGATGAATGCAAACATTAGATCCCCTGATATTAGTTCATTTATTTTGAGTTATTTTAGTCCTTCAATCTAAAATAAAATATATTAAAAACCTTTTCTAATTTTCACTTAGTTTATTTCAGGTATTTTTTTATTTAACAATTTCTTCTTCTTCTTCTTCTTTATTATGGTTTAATTTTAATTAATAATAATAACCTTGCCTTGGATCACTTATGACCCACCTTGATTACTTCATCATCATCATCATCATAATTACTAATTAAACTAAATACTATATTACACAATTAACGTGTAATTATTACCATTAAAGATCATTAATAATAACACCCCTTAATATTAAAACATTAACATTAAATTATATATTATTGAATTATGCATCTTTTAAATAATAACAACAATAATAATATAGTACTAAAAAAAAAAAAAAAATAATTCACCCAAAAATGTCTTTAAAGTAAACTCACAAAAATACCACTTCATCACATCACCAGCAGGACTAAACAAAAATGTTTCGGCTCACGGCCTTCTTCAGTGCGTTGAATAATTCAGTTCCCCCATCCACTTTTTAAATCATGAATTATATTGACGTCATCATTCACTTGCCACAAGTCTCTAAAAACACACATACATTCCATTCAAATGCTCAACAATTTCCATTTGTCGAAATGTTCACATCTATCACTACTTTACATAAGACATGATTACACCCATGGCTATAACATGATTCATAGAGGATCCAATATTTATAACAGTTTCACAACTAAGAATATTAGGTGTATATTAATATTTTAAATATGAATAAATAAAATATGAAGTGACAAAAGAGCGTGGTGCAAACGGCTTTGTGGACTTCTTGAACTCTCCCATTTAAACAACAGCTTCAAATCTGACATGCTGTTCTCAGTGTGTGTGTGTGTGTGAGGATCAATTCTGTGTGAAAGAGCATCTACTGTGTGAATCAGAGCAAACGATCAGTGTGAGAGACAGTCCAGAGACAGCATTGTCCAAGCAGTGTCTTTAACTGCTCTAACAATAAGCCCTCTCTTCTGCTCTCTGTACTGTGTGTTCCTCCACAGATACAGACAGACAGACACGAGCGCTACATGTCTCGTACTGTTATTTACGAGCTATAGGTTTAAACTGCATGAAAATCATGATATCCTTGATTAAATAAGTGCATTAATATTATATCTAAACCTTAATTTTAGTACTCAACCGACTTTCTTAATTAAACTCTTTAGCATTTATCCATCACAAAAATAACATATGAAATTGATTCTTGTAAGAAAACCTGCCTTGACAAATAATGTTATGTGTGGAGGTGGCAGAAATGAGTTATTATTATATCTTGTTCCATGTACAGTATGTGGAAAATAATGTGTTTTTTTAACTTTAAACCGCATAAACACATTTCATTACACCAAATACACAAAATAATGTTCTTTTTAGCAGCATCATATGACCCCTTTAAAATAAAATAAGTCACAGCAAGGTAACTCTGTGTGTCCACAGTTTTAAGAGCAGCACACAAAAGTTTACACAAAACACATTGCACACAATGAAGGCTAACAAGGAACTGCTGTGTCGATCTGTGTTGACTGTTGAGGTTACATAATGTGACAACTGTGTGAAATGTCTCGAGACTTGAGGTTTTGTACAGATTCTAAGATTCTAGGATTCTAAGGATTCCAATTATAGTAGACAGCAGAATCTTTATATCTATATAAAATATATAGCCTATAGTACTGTAGATATTAAATAATAGTAGAAATGCACTGTTTCTTTAGAATGTTTGAAAATTATCTCTAATATGGAATCCTAGGTTTTTTATTTTAAAAGTATCTTTTTTTTTTTAAATCTATAGAATCTTGAATCTTTAAAATCTTTGAAATCCTTATACTGAAATCAACTGAATTTTATTAGAATATTCGGACATCTAGAATCTAAGAAAATTACACTTTCATTCAAAACTGTTTAAAGTTTTTTTTTTTTCGGTAAGACTTTATGTCTTTTTCATGAAAGACGTTTCTTATGCTTACCAGGGCTGCATTTATTTGATAAAAAATACAGTAAAATAGGAAAATTATGAAAAATTACTACAATTTAAAAATTTAATTTTAAAACGTAATTTATTCCCGTGATGTCAAAGCTGGATTTTCAGCATCATTACGCCAGTCTTCAGTGTCACATGATCACACCTTCAGAAATCATTCTAATATGCTGATTTGCTGCTCAAGAAACATTTCTTAATATGATCAATGTGAAAAACAGTTGTGCTGCTTAATATTTTTGTGAAAATTTACATAAATTTTTTCAGGTTTCTTTCCTAAATAGAAAATTCAGAACAGCATTTATTTGAAACAGAAATCTTTTGTAACATTACAAATGACTAATGCAGAGTAAGACTGCATGTTGGAGAAGGTATGTGTTATCACTGAAGTGTGTGTGTGTGTGTGTGTTTGTGTTTGTAAGATGTCACTGAGTAAGTCTCTCCTAGCTTATCTATCTCAGAACATCTCTGATCAGCAGTGTCGACAACCTGAATCCTGATGACACCGAGCTGCTTCTCACACACTCACACACACACACACACACATACACACACACACACACACACACAGTGATGCCTTTCCATTGACTTCTATTGTTTTTACAAAGAGCTAGATATTTTCTAACCCTAAACCTAACAGTCACACATGTTTTCTGCATTTTATTTATTTTTTTAACATATTTAATATTTTTATCAAACCATTTTCCTCATGAAAATGTGAGGACAATTGGTCCCTACAAAACCCGTATGCATTCAAATGTTTTGTTTTGAATAGAGTGGCAATTACAGCTTAGATGTGTGTGTGTGAGCTGGCACTGAGTGACTGAACTCTTGTGAGTGGATTAGAGCCGAGCAGCTGATTACTGACTATGAATAAAACCTCTCACTGAGCTAATGAATATTCAGCCATCTACACACACACTGGCTCAGGCTCATGCATGAACACAAAAAAAAGAATAAAAGAAATATTTGCACACACACATACAGTGGAAACGGGACCCTTCTCTGTTCACTCGTTCAAACATTAGATATCAGCTTCCCAGAGAGGCGTTCTACTCTTTCTCATCTCTCTCTCTCCTGCTACTGAGGTTAATGGCATCAGCTTGACCTAGAACTGCTAGACAAGAAGGCTTTCCAGATTAAGTTTCAGATGCCAGCCTGTGCCCAGCAAACTTCAGGAGCTGATTAAACCGCTAGGCAGCGGGCCACAGTGTCAGCCGACGGGCATTGCCGTGCCTTCACAAGAGATGCTGAAATAAACAGACCAGCTCACGAAATGTAAAAACATAACAGCTCGGGATGTTTTTGATTAAGTCTCTATTTTTGGTGCTAGCCAAACGTCATTAGGCACTTCCAAGTAAAAAAATTAATAAAATAAAATAAAAATGTCACAAAATGCATACATTTACATTGTTAGTTTAATAATTTGCTAATTTGCATTTTATAATCAAAAAATAAAAGTATCAAAAGGGACGATAAAACACTTCTCATATCTGCTGTCACTGATGACAAAGACCTAGACCTATTATTATTAATCATTTATTATTTTGATATTCTTTTTTGTTTATTATTATTGTTAAAATAATAAATATTACTATGTTAATATTTCACTTTTAATTTTTTAAAGAATAAATAATAATATTAATTATTATATGATTTAATACAAATATTTAGAAAAAAAAAAAAATATATAATATATAATATAAATATAAAAATATATAGTTTATTTTACACTGCAATGTAAAAGTATTTACGTCTTTCTTATGAATTTCTTCATTTTCAAACATTAAACCATCAAGCTTTTATTTTGGCCGGAAAACCGCAGGGTGACTGCTCTTTTGTTGACAACATAAGAATTTCTCATTTGCTTCAGCAAGTTTAAGAAGATGGCTGGCACATGTTGTGGTCTCAAATGCACACTATAAGGGATCTAAACTCAGAGCAGATGCACAGATACAGTTCATGTGAAGCAGCATTTACTGTGAACCGAGAGACTAAAAACGGCAGATCATGAGCTGCCAAGCTTCGAAATTATGCTATAGCTTAGTGCTGCGATTTATTCTGAAAAACTGTGTAGCCCTACAAATGATATGTGTCCAATTCTACAGTATTTTAGTGTAAATGCACCTGAGAAGCTAGCTAAATTAGCCAGATGCTAACATGGGCAAGTTATGCGACATGATCTCATCTTCAAAAACCATGAATTATACGGAGTCAGGAACCATTGAGAGTGAGATGAGCTTTTTGAGATTGTTTCACCAGAATGACTCAATGTATTCAGGCTAATATGCTAACTGCTAAACTACAGCTATAGGAAAGCTTCTACATTGCGTTTATATGCATGTTTACTGTTCATTTTGATTGACCTAGTAAGTTAAACATCTGTAATGCATGAATACACAGCCCTTATCTGCTCTAGTTCTAGGCTACCGTGGGTAGATTTTGCTTGGAGAGAGAATAAATAAGCCCTCAGGTTCACACGCTTCTAGCATCCTAGCATGTGTGTTTGAGTATAGCCTCTTTTGCACGCTTTGCTGGGTCTCAGCGGAGACTGACCCACTTTGTGCAGATCTAATCCTGGCACATGCAGCCTCTGTGAGAATTACTGTCCCATCTTCACATGATGCTCTAGCAGAAAATATCATACAAATATGATATTAATAATGTCAGAGCAGAGGAGCGGAAGGGCACATATGGCAGCTCCACACATCTGTGCTCTAGAAATCCCTAGTGAACTGGAACGAGAGAGAGACAGCAAGAGAGACAGACAGGTTTAGTGTCAGCCCTGTAAGTCTTCATCCTCCTGTCTGTGTCACAATGTTTAGCTCAAGTGTCCTCTAAAGTCTGTCTCTCTTTCTGGCTCTCCACCACTCCTTCTCTGTATCAGTCAACATGAGTCTCCAGCTTCACTGTTCTTCATGAGCGTTGCGTTTTTAAGACAGTGTGTCAAGCTAAAAATAGTTCGCAGAATATATCCCTAGATCCCTACGTTCTGTTTTATTCTGTTGCACTCCAACTATTTTTGAACAAGAACTTGAGTTGTATGAATGCGCCCTAAGAAACACACCGGATCAGGGTCAGGGGAACCCCAAAATTGGCCTAATTATTCCAAGTTTCACTAAGACCAAACTAAGTCAACTAGTTATTCGGGCAACTTAACTAGTCACTTTTGAAAATATTATGAATCTCTATTTTAAATCTATAAAACATTAGATCTTTAGAATCTTAAATCTATGAATCTTTTAAACTATAAATCTCTAGAATCTATGACTCTTTGAATCAATTTTAAATCTTTAGAATCTGTGAATATAATTATAAAAATGTGAATCTATGAATTTATCAGTTAAACTATGAATTTTTGAAACCTGTGAATCTTTCAAACTATGAATCTTTAGAATCTACTCTAAATCTATGAAGCTTTAGAATCTCTAGATGCGAATCTTCAGATCTTTAGAATCTATGATTTTTATATTTTAATCCATGAATCTATTAATCAATCTACTGTATGAATCCTTTCAGTCCTTGTAATTTTAAAACCTGAATCTTTGAAACTATGAATCTTTAGAATCTCTGAATCCATGTTAAACCTATGAAGCATGATGAATCAATGGAATCACTGAGAATTTTTAGAATCTTTAAAACTATGAATCCTTCAATCTTTGGAATCTTAAACCGTACACTTTTTAATAATCTTTAGAATTTATGAATCTTTGAATCGGTTTTGAAACAATGAATCTTCAGAATTATTAAAATCATTAGAATCTGTGAATCTATAAATATTTAATTCTTTGAAACGGAATTTTGTAATCATCAAATTGTTTAGAATCTTGGAATTCTAAAGATTGTTTGGAATATTTGGAATCTTGGAATGTTTGGAATCTTGGAACCACTGGAATCTTCAGAACCTTAGAGTCTTTAGAATCGTTTGAATCTTAGAATCTCAGAGCAGTGAAATGGAACAGTACATACTGTAGTTTAGAGTCTGTGCTTAGCTCACATCTGTGCTCTAGAAAGCTCTACTGAACTGGAACAAGACAATAACAAGAAAGAGAAAGAGAGACAGAACAATTTGTTGTCAGTCCTGTTACTCTTCATCCTCCTGTCTGAGTCAATGTTAAGCTCAAGTGTCCTCTAAAGTCCGTCTCTCTGCTTGCCCCAGTCTCTCTCTCTCGCTCTAAATCTGCTTTCTTCTCATTTCTCCCCCTCTCTATTACTGTACATTGAGTCTCCGGAGCTTAATAAGGTGACTGGGTCTGAACAATGGAATGGATGATGGAGAGAAGGAACGTGAGTTCACAGCTAGCCACATTCATCCTCCAAACAATTTTCAAAGACACAACATTTCAGCACATACTGTACAAGAAAGTCCCAGACCAAAGCACTGCCTGGCACAACAGAAAAATGTACAGCAGGCAACAAAAACATTCTATACATCACTGTGGTCTGATAATATGGGTTTTAATGGTCTTAATGTCAATGGTGTTTGGAATCCATTTCACTACCCTTAATTTTCTGGATATTCAATGAGAATTTGCTGCAGGGACTCTGAATGCTCTCAACTGAGTCATGTTTAGGCCTGACCTGACACAAATCTCCTAGCTTGACCCCTGCTAGAGCACAGATGTGCGGTTCATTCAGTAGAAGATTTCCGCTCGGCAAACGGCAGCACAGGGGGAGAGGAGAGAGGAGGATCAACTGGCGTCCCGGTGTTCTTGTGACACACACACAGAGTTTGATGTGCAGACCTCCGCGCCTCTGCGATTTAATCCCTTGGCAGATTAGTTTGACTGCGCTGCATGTAAATTACGTGTCCGAAAGGACAGAATTTAGCCCTCTACTGAAGACTGCTTGACTGAATAAAAGGACACACTTGGAAACATATATATAGAAAATACATTTTTAATCTTTGGAATCTTAAAATCTATAAATCTTTGAAATTATGAATTTTTAGAATCTATGAATCTCTTTTAAATCAATGAATCTTTAGGATTTAAAAAAAAAATTATTAGAATCTTAAATCTATTGTCACGGTCAAAGTTTTGTTATTTTTATTTGTGGGTATTGTGTATATATTGATTTGGGTCATCTTTTTCTCCCGAGGTTGAGCTCCGCCCCTACACACCTGCAGCTTGTTGAATAAGGACGCTCTGGACTGAATATAAGGCGGAAGTTGCGCTTGTGTTGTGGCTCTCCCTGTTCCAGCGCGTGTCCGCCACAGTCACTACCACGCTCTTTGAGCATGACTCGCACTTGTTGAGAAGCTTCTGCCGTTCAGCTACCGACGATGGAGAGCGCATCCAGTGAGCTTAGTGCGCGTCTTGTTGTCCAGCCAGCCGCTGATAAGCGGTGTTCTCTCTGTGTTCATTTTTGTGCTTTCTTTAATGTTTCCTTTGACTTGTGTTTTGTTTGTTTACTGGATACATATTGATTTATTTTGCTTTAGTTTAGTTGATTTAACTCTTTATTATATCTGCTGTTGGTTAATTAATGTGACTCGTAAGCTGTTTGGCCATTAATAAATGGTTTAATTGATCTCCTGTCTTGCGCGTACTTTTTATGTTACTTAACCCCTTCCTGATCGAGTCTTTTAGAAGTGGGGTTCGTAACACCATCAATCTTTCAACGTTTGAAATCTTAAAATCTTTGAAACTCTTTTGAATCTATGAATCTTTAAAATCATTAGAATCTTAAAGGGATAGTTCACCCAAAAATGAAAATTACCCCATGGTTTACTCACCCTCAAGCCATCTACATGTAGTTGTATATGACTTTCTTTTTTCTGACGAATACAATCGGAGTTATATTAAAAATGTCCTGGCTCTTCCAAGCTTTACGATGGCAGTGAATGGTGGTCAAGATTTTGAAACCCAAAAAAGTGCAAACATCCATCATAAAAAGTGCTCCACGGGGTTAATAAAGGCCTTCTGAAGCGAAGCAATGCGTTTGTGTAAGAAAAATATCCATATTTAAAACTTTATAGACCGTAATCTCTTGCTTCCACTAACTGTCATACACGTGTTCATGAGAGATCTTGTAATCTCGTAATTTTCATTACTGGGTGAACTATCCCTTTAATTATATGAACCCTTGAGACTATGAATCTTTCATTCTTTGAAATCTTAAAATCTATGAATCTTTGAAACTATGAATCTTCAGAATCTATGAATCTTTCAATCTTGTGGGAGATTCTGAATGGGAATTTGGCTCAAATGTGATTATCAGGGATTTTAAATGCATTCTGATTGACTGGCTGAATGAAACAACGCACATTCGGAAACAGACAGAAGAAGAAAAAACTGTGATAGAAGAATCTGTAGGAGGTGCAATGTCCAAAAAAAGACAGTTTTGTCACTTACCCACTGCTGGAGCGTCATATTCTTCGCCTAGCAGTATTTCTGGGGCGGAGTATGCTAGTGAACCACAGCTGGTCATCAACATGGTCCCGGGCTGAAAGTGGTTACTGAAGCCGAAATCGGTCAGCTTCACTGTCCCCTGCTGCCTGAAGAACACCACATTCTCCGGCTTCAGATCTCTGTGGACAACGTGCAGACGATGGCAGTAGGCTATCGCTCGAACGATCTGCGCAAAGTGCACTTTCGCCATGTCTTCGGCCACCCCGCCTTCATGACGCAAGATGTAATCGTACATGTCACCTCCATCGCCCAACTCTAGAATGAGGTACAGCTTGGTCTGTGTATCGATAACCTCATACAGTCGCACTACGTTGGGGTGCTGGACGAGTTTCATGCAGCGGACTTCTTGAAGCAAGTGGCCGGTTGCTAAGTCATCAAGTTTTGTCTTGTCAATGACTTTGACTGCTACTAACTGGCCTGTGAACACATGACGGGCTAGTTTGACCACAGCAAAATGGCCTTTGCCCAGTGTGCGGTCTAGGTCATATAGGCCGGCTATCTTGCCCTCATAACCGCTTTTGGTGGCAGCCATTTTGGATCAAGCAGTGGAGGTTCAGTTGAAGGACTGGGCTCTCTTACCAGAGGGAGCTAAAGGAAACTGGAGCTCTACTGACACATCACCTGTGGAAAAACAAAAAAAAGATAAAGACGGTGAAAAAACAACATACTGTATATAAACAGCAGACCCTAAAAATATTAGATATAATGACATTTTACCTCATGTACTGGGAAATTTATTTAAGTAATGATGCTTGCTAAGACAAGAATACTCTAACAACCACCCAAGCAACTGCACAGGAATGTGCTGCTAACAACCATAAAACAGCACTCTCACTTGTGTGGTTCGGCTTAATAGAACAGTAAAAGGTTTCCGTATGGCATCAGGCTGAAAACCCTTTTAGGAATCTTTAAGTAGAGGGGATGTAGTGCTCTTTGTGTTGAAACAAACAGAGCTACATATAGAGGCAAACTGCACTTGACTTTCACATATGCAGCATTATTGAAGAGAGGAAGGCAAGTGTGTGAGCACAATGTAAGCTGTCTAACAGGTTTATATACTGATCTTATGTGTTTGCTCTAGAAAAGACGAGTACTGTTGGTATTTGCCTGAAAGATTGCCAGACACTGATCTTAAACACTGACACTGATCTCCCCAGTGATCCCCCCCCCCCCATTGTCTCAGAATCAAATGACTATTATGGCCACACAGCGCTTACTTCGTAGTACAATAGTTACTTAGCAACAGTAGATACTATTACTAAGAACTCCAAACAAATCCACCCTGTTACTTAACAGAGAACTCCTCTATTATCAGACTTATAGGGAGGGACAATAACTGCATGTCCAAGCACGAATATGGCTGTCTACTACAAATTCAACCTGGAGGTGATGTCATAATGCATGCTAAGACAAAACCCATTCAATGCTGAAATTGCATGACATTAATTTTGACGTCACCTATCGCATTAGACAAATCTTTTGTAATTTCATTGTATCATGCAATTGCCAAACATTTGTGATGAAGAAAAAATGTATTTAAACAGTTGATATACATGCAAATTTAAGAATTTAAGGGACTTTAAACATCATAAGTTAAAATCTAAGCAAACAAAACAAAACAAAACAACCCACTAAAAGAACACACAAAACAGCACAAAATAAAATAATCTCTCAGAGAGATAATTGAGGGAACACTAAAAAAAAAAACCTTAAAAAGATAAATATGCTCTGATGGATTGGACACAAAGAGAAGAGTGGAAAAAGAGGGGAGTGAGAGGAGTGCATTTTGGGACCTAGCGTCAGAGGAGTCGGGTGACAGACGCATAGCACAAATGGTGTAGATCAATACCTGTAATACGATATCATTATTAGGGGGTGTGAGCGATGTGTGTGTGTGGTTTGATGAAAGGATCTGAATAGTTAATGACCAATAATAGAGGTTGAACAGGGCGCTGCTGCTATGATGCCCATGTTATTGTTAACTAAAACTAAAACGAATACGAAAAATTTTCATATATATAAATATAAGGTGAAATTTTGACTTGGCAACCAACTGAAAATAAGTAAAATAAAAAATAATAAGCACTAAACTGATTAAAACTAAACAAAATTGTAGAATTACAACATTTTTAAAACTAAAATTCTAATTATTAATAAATATTATAATAGTGCATAAATAATACTGTAATAACAATGATGCATGCTCACACTCAAGCACACACATGAAAATGAAGTATACTCAGAGCTTTTCTTGTCTGTTGAAATCAATGCTGCTAATAATAACCTGCCCTGATGGACTGAGGGTTTGTGGTCGATCGGTACACAACTACACACAAAAATGTTAATATTCACAAATATCTCACATATGCAAATATTTATGCCCCACATACACATTCTGTTAAAAAAACCTGCATGTGATGATATGTTGTGTTTTTAAAGCAACAGCTCACCGAAAAAAGAAAACCTTCATTGTATGGAAAAGAGCAGCGTGAACATTCTTCATAACATTTTCTTTTGCATTCCCCGAAAGAAAGAAAAGGAGGTTTGTAATTCCATGAGGGTGATTTAAATGACTGAATTTTCATTTTTGGGTGAATGATTCACGTGTTAGTTTGTGTCTAATTCAGAGCTTCCTGCTTTTGACACACTGGTGAGCAAAACTTTGATGTTTCGTTGCCTTTTGTGAGATGTATTTATTTAATGGTTGAGACCGAAAGAAAAACAGAGCCAGATGACAAATGAAAGAGCAAAAACAGAGTACAAGGATGTAACAAAGACCGGTTGGCCTCCATATTGAGGAAGGATAGGGCTGTCCACCCTTTCCATGTTCAGCTCTATCATTTACAAAGCATGGCAGTATTTCCTAAGGGGAGCAGGGAGCACACATGGTGCTTCCTTCTGATAGTGTTCAGGCAGACACCCAGCATCCGTAGTTTAGGACGACTCTCACAGTTACACAAGACGCATACATGCTAACATACGCAGACATGGCATTTCCTCGCCTTCCTGCGAGCGAGATGGGAATCCAGCAGGCTCAGCGTTTCTGCTAGAAAATGTCCGCTGCCTGAGACGCTGGGTGCGGGTGACGTCTTTTGTCATCAAAGGCAAGAAAACAGACCCCGACTCATTTGTACGCCGATACGAAACACACAAACCCGTACGCGGGGCTGTCAGGAGGCTCGCGGTCTGACAGGAGGCACTAGGGGAGAGGTGTGAAAGGATGAGTCATCCCGCTCTCGCTTTTGGAGGAGGGAGGGCTGATGGACGAGCAGAGTGAAGAGATGTGAAAGAGATGCCGAGTTGGGGAGAATATAATGGGGTTTCCTTTAGATATGATCTCATCTCCCCATGTTCCCATCATGCAACATTCATTGTTATGAAGTCAGCGTGGCGCAGTGGGAGCTTGCGTGCCTGCTGTTCAAAGTGCATTAACGTGTACACTTGCACAAACGGTAAAACATTTAAACCTCTGGACTTCAGGAAAATTCATATACTAGCACCAACATGCGCATATTTAGAGAGTGGGTCTGAAATCTGCGTACGAACATTTTCACGAACAACCATGATTCACGAATAGTTTTCGTTTAATCATTTTTGTCTAATTGTAAACATTTATTGTAAATTAAGAAAAACTTTACAGCACACGTATGCCAAAAAAACATACCCTTAGATTTAAGATGAAATTTTATATTTAGATAGATCTTTACAAAGCGTCATATGTTTACTGATAGTCACTAGTAGAAGCAGTAAATGAAAGGTTCTTCAAAAAGCCTTTGGAAATGGTTTGGGCGTGTTTTATGCAAATGACTAATCTCCGACACGCGGTCGCTCATTTAGAATAACAAAATCAAGAACAAATTCATGTGCATACGCAGGTGTTGTAAATTGGGCCGAAATTTTTTGTGAGAAGTTCTCCTGCGAGTACAAATACGAAATAATCCACACAATTATTAGCGAATGAGATCCAGTGTTCCAAAACCTAGTAAGCCACCTAATGAGGGAGAATTTTAAGGGAATTCATGTGCATACGCAGGTGTTGTAAATTGGGCCGAAATTTTTTGTGAGAAGTTCTCCTGCGAGTACAAATACGAAATAATCCACACAATTATTAGCGAATGAGATCCAGTGTTCCAAAACCTAGTAAGCCACCTAATGAGATATTCACATTCCTGACAGTTCTAAAAAGGTAGGTATCTGCCTCCTAAAGGTGTGTTCACGCCATGTCGCAATTATGATATTCCAAAATGTAAAAAGCGTTCACGTCCTCGTAGAACTTGCACCTAATTACACCTAATAAACTGGGAATTCTCTGATAGCTACGACTTGTATCACCTGACGGCCACAGATTCAACCTATTTAGGCGTTGATAGTGTTACGCATAATTCCGAGTCTGAGGGCGTGAACAGCACCGAGTAGAACGTCACATGTTGTCTTCTCGAAATTACGGTAATTAATTACAACATGGCATGAATGCAGCATAAGTTACCAAATTTAGTCCAAATTCAAAGGGAGTGTCGAATCTGGGAAAGCAATCCCAGAGTGCATTGCAATTAGCTTGAAGATTGAGTACAACATGAGAAATTTTAATTTTAAATATACTCAAGGGCCATTCACACAAAACATATTTTTTGTATTCCACTGGTCTACTTTTCCATGAAAACATGACTGGACGGACACATTTGACAATTGAGCTTACATTTAGCACATGAGACTGCTTTCTATGAATTAGCCCTAGTCACTAAAGTTAAAAGTTAATCTTAAAAAAAGTCTCTAAGTTTTTTTTTTCACATTTATTATTTTATTTGTTATATAATTATGATGAAAATTATTTATAAAAAATAATTTTCTTACCTAATATTTGTGGACAGTGCTTAGAATATCACATTTTGCTTTGCTAATGGCGAACTCTACTGAAAAAAATTGCAACTGGTCTACTTTTCCATGAAAACATGACTGGACGGACACATTTGACAATTGAGCTTACATTTAGCACATGAGACTGCTTTCTATGAATTAGCCCTAGTCACTAAAGTTAAAAGTTAATCTTAAAAAAAGTCTCTAAGTTTTTTTTTTCACATTTATTATTTTATTTGTTATATAATTATGATAAATTATTTATAAAAAATAATTTTCTTACCTAATATTTGTGGACAGTGCTTAGAATATCGCATTTAGCTTTGCTAATGGCGAACTCTACTGAAAAAAATTGCACGTCAAGTCTATAGTGCGCTATTTGTTGCTGATGTAGAATGTTACAAATTCGTCACTTATGAGGTTACATGGCTAACAGGATGCTAGAAGGTAGCCGTCTATATAGGCAGTAGACATTGAGGTTGCTTCATTTTAGTACAAAGCCCATGTGGTGACTTTATTATATGCTCTTTTTATTACTTGTCTTTCCCTTTCCACTTCCAAAGTTTTAAATTTTAAAACTAAACCCTTAAACTTAACCCACATAAGTTAACATGCAGTTTGTCTGTAAACACAAATCTGCTGTGTTGCGTGACAAAAATCACAGCCAATTGGAAGAAATTTGGTCTCTACAATGTAGATGAAACTTGATCTAGGTGACCTGCGCTCCCCTCTTGTCATGATTCCCTCAGGCATGCCTTGTGATAGAGCTGATGTGTCTTAGGACACTACTGTGACACACATACGCACACGTCTTCTCCTTTTTAATCTGAGGCACAAAAGAATCCCTATGAAACCCACAAACTTGGTAGTTTGCCAGCACGCGCACACACCATATTCTTGCACATATGCTCACACACATGCATGTGCACACAAACAAACACACTGCTGAGTTTAGGATTTTGGCTGCATGCTATATATACACACACTCAAGTATTTGATGCATGGAAGACCATAGATAACAGTCTAATGGCTTTACCCAGCATCCTTTGGATCGCATTACTAAGAATTTCACCTAGTATTCCATTTAAATTCCACAAAACCTCTCAGTTCAACAATAACAACTTGGCTCCTCAATGCATCTTTCTTATTTATCAGTTTTCATTGTCACAGGATTCCCACACTTATGGAACAATTTCTAGCTCATCAAATTTGAATAAAAATATAATATAGCACACACACAAATTTCAATATTTCAAGAGCTAGTATATAAAATATATATATATATATATATACACTAGCTCATGAAATACTTCTGAAATAATGAAAATGCTAATGAAAGAAATGTGTGTGTGCATCATGAATGTATTTTTTTAAATCATATTTAGATATTTCATAAACTAGAAATATATTATGCATTATAGCTAATATTTAATAAAAATATAATAAATGCAATTTTAATTATACATTTAAATACTTCATGAGCTAGAAATATATAGAACTATATGTATTTTAGCACATAAAATATATCAAATATATAATGCATATTTTACATACATATTAAAATTATTAAATATATATAATGAACTGTAAATCTACAATTAATATTTCATGAGCTATGAAATGCTCTTTGTGAGTGAAAAGTTAAAGAAATTTACTAATGACCTTAAAGGGGTCATATGATGCTATTTTAAAGATCATTATTTTGTGTATTTGGTGTAACAGAATATGTTGACATGCTTTAATGTTCAAAAAACACATTATTTTTCAAATACTGTACATTATTGTAGGTCCTCTTTGCCCCGCCTCTCTCAAACACGTCGTTTTCAACAAAGCCCCCTCCTTCCGACAAGCGCAGTCTGCTCTGATTGGCCAACTGACCCAGTGCATTGTGATTGGCCAATCAGAGCAGACTGCTCTGATTGGCCAGCTGACCCAATGCATTGTGATTGGCCGAACACCGCAAACACTCGTCGGAAATGTAACGCCCCTTACCATAATCGCGAGCTTCATCTTTCAAAATAAATGTAAAGACAGAGCCCGAAAGGGGAACAGAGTCGCGGGACAGACACAGTGATGAAGCTGGTATGTGTTTGCAGTACACAAGCCACGGTTAAGACAGCTGACTCCACTGTGATGCGACCCTGTCTCTCTCTCTCTCTCTCACACACACACACAATTTTTTTTGCCATTGCCCTTTGCAGTTAGGACTTCTCCTCCAGGTGAAGGAACTTCTGTGTAACTACCACAAATTCCTGTGGATAGTAGTTTACAGTATTTAGCTGGTCACTACATGAAATGCAAACTCTCATACATCAGAAAGAACTTTTAATAGAATCAAGTGGTTATTACAATTACAATTAGCCTTTGCATTTTGGGTTTAATCACATGGCGATTGACAGGCTTCACAAACCGGCCTCCCAAAGATGAGTCCCAGAGAATGAAGATTTATTTAAAAAGGAAGGCATTGGGTGTGAAGCGCACATGCGTCCAGTTTGGCTGATCTACTGGCACAGTATGAACTGTGAAAATCTGGAAACAAACTTACCACTGTTTTCTTGGCATCGTCAAGCTTTGTGAACGAAAAACCACAACTGCTATGACAGACATAAAGAGAGACTGGGAGAGAAAGTGAAAGGTAACAAGAAAAGAGGAAGAGAGAAAGGAAAGTAGGAACAGTGAAAGACTTGGAGAGTGGAATGAGAAAGAAAAAAGGAGATATCTCTTGTGCACCAAGAGCTTGTAACACACCAAAGAGAAAGGAAAACTTGAAATCGCATCATATGACCCCTTTAAATTTCACTAAAATATCCATGACCGCAGTTACACTATTTTCTATTTTTATGTGTTTTATTGGCATGGCAAATCTTTGTACATTCGTATTACCAAAGCATTTGCAGTTTAGCTGCATGCAATCAACTTGTAAAACAAAAACAGACATACTAAAATAATAATATAAAAAACAACAACAATCCAACCCTTTCTGTTTCTCTATTCTTGTCTCTGTCTCTTTGTCTTGTTTTCTTTCTCTTACCTGCTGTGTGCCTACTGTCAGATGCCCCTGGATGTCTCAGAGTCTACATAGAGCTGAGGATAGGGTGACTTCCATAATGAGTGTGTGTGAAGGAGAGAGAGAACCGAAATGCAGGTCAGCACAATGCAATGCCTCTGACCCAATGTTTGTCTGCCAGCCACATCTTCTAACTCACCTTTATCATTCAATCTCTCTAATAGCAAAAATAACCTGCCAACTATATGAAATGACACATTTCAAACAATAACTACATACATAAAATAATTAAAATATCCATTATTAACCATAACACAAACAATAACATAAAACTATTACACTCTGGCACGCTTTCAATAATCCCAAATGAAACTCAGTGGAATAAAACCCTGCATCTTACATCCTACATATAAATCACTAAAGACGACTTCAGTATTCAATTCAACAAATAGGCTAGTTAAATACATCATACGAATTTGTATTCTATAATAACTTACCATATAAAGTGGTACGCAGCGCGTCAGGCGTCTATATGTAAACGAGTATCCGTTGGAAATGTTCTCAGCTTCCGTCGCGTATTTTTCTGGAGGCTACACAAAAAAATCGCTCCCTAACGTCTTCAATCGTCCGCTCACTGTTGTTTTTATCAATAAATGATGCCCGCTGTCCGACCAGGACGAGGCATGTAGTGGTGCGCGCGTCGCTCCGCAGTGCTCTTGCGCTCGAGCGCTCTCCTCCTCTGACGTCAATGAGTGAGGGAGGGAGAGAGAGTTGAGGCTGGGCCACATGAAATGTTTCTGAAGTCTCAAGAACACTATTATGCAACTGGCTATAATTAGGTGAAGGGAGAGAATGGAACAACAGCACTCGGACTGACATTCCGCCCATTTATGTGCGGTCTGGATCACTTTAATGTAAGAATGTATATGCAAATAAGCTGACTCACTTTTGCAGTCTGAACATTCTTAGAATGCCAGCAATGAACATGCAGGATGCAGGCAAATTGCGAGAGCAACTGAAGAATGAAATAGTTTTTGTTAAGCTTACAGTAAAATATGGCTGTTGCAAGTTTGTCAAACTATAAAATGTTAAAAAATGCTTTTGGGCGTCCCGAGTTCGAATCCAACTCAAGGACCTTTCCTAATCCCGCACACTACTACCTCTCTCCCACTCCACTTCCTTTCAGTTCGGATCTGTCTTATCCTAATAAAGGCAAAAATGACAAAAAATAAGTGTTCTTTCTAATCATCAGTGATTCTATCACTAACATTTATTACTGTTTCCACAAAAATGTTATGCAGCACAACCATTTTCAGCACTGGTAATAATAATAAATGTTTATGAGCACTAAATCAGCATATTATAGAATGATTTCTGAAAGATCATGTGACACTGAAGACTGGAGTAATCAAAACGTATTAAATTAGAAAACTGTAAATTGTAATAATATTTCACTGTTTTTACTTTGTTTTTGAACAAATAAATACAGCCTTGATGAGCATACAAAATCATTAAAAAAAACACACACACTTATGAATGTAGGCTAGTGTATCTAAACAAAATCTAAACAAATGTGATGATTTGTGGAATTCTGTCAGTTCCCATTTCTACATATCTTCATATTTTTCACTTAAAACAGCAAAATATTACATTATAATTAAATTCTCTATAAATAAGGCATTTCATAGTTTTTACTTATACTTTACTTTGAATATATATATATATTTTCTGTATTTGGTGGTAACTTACAGTTAACCAATTAACTGGCACTTTTACCATCTTATTCGCTAAAATTAGTAGCATTTTACAGTGCAGATTTATGGAGCTTCACAGAAAACTCATCAAGTCACTGTGTTTGCCCTGTGCACTTCTCAGAAGTGAATGCCAACTCTGTGATACAACAAAGTTTAAAGCTTCAATGACAGCAGCTGAATGGGTTTTTACGAGGTCAGAGTAGTATATTAAAAGATTTTAAAGGGGACATAAGAGGTTCATTTGGGAATTACTACTATTATTTTTACATCACTGCAGTGTCTGGGACTCCAGACGTAGAAGCAGTCTCAACAGGCAATGAAGGTTAATAGTGGCAAATATACAAGCCAGAACAGAAGACATTCTTAAGATTCCAGAAGACTGAGACAATTGATCAAGATTCCATTCACTCACTTCCTTAAAGCTGACTGACTGACATCCTCAAAACACTGGAGTCAAGGAGACTGTGCTGTCATCAAAACACCACTAAAGGTCTGTCTGAGTCATTTAAACAATCAGAAAATTGCATACAATGAATAACACAAGCCCTTCCGTTAACTCAGTTTTATAAGCTAAAATCACTTGCATTGTTCATCTCTACATATGTACTACGTCAAGAACAAGCGTTGGTAAAACCACATCCATGGGGGTTTTATTAGAAACAGGTTTGACAATGATCAAGTTGGAAGTTCTTTGCAATGAGTGTACGCTTTCATCTGTGTCAGTCAACACGGGCACGATGTAACTATTAGGGGGAGAGAAAGACAGACTCTCCCCATGGGGAACAAATGACGTTCGTACATGGCGGAGAACACACAGGTTACTATGGGAACCAATGGCGTAACTCGATCTACGCAGGTTGCAAAACCCACCGGATCTTCATCTAGACTTGCATATGAGGGTTCATTAATATGTAAATTCAAAAGTACACTGACAAATTAATAAAGGTCAACTGAACTGATTTAGCTCAACCTTACAGTACCTGGGGGCATTTCTAGTTTGAAATATATGGATACTCTTGCACAATTTCATCATGTGGGTACTGTGGATTTATATTACCTGTCAAAATGCTAGTTCGAACAATGGCAACATCCCATGTGGCCTATTTTTGTTCATTTTATTGCATAAGCGAAGAAAAAAATCTTCAAGTTCAAAATTGAGTCTAATTTCAAAACGAATTATAGTCTTAAGTCTTGGGACGTGTTTTTAATTTGGATTCGTTTATGAAATGGTGCATCAGAGTAGGCCTATTAGTTTTATATTGGAAGACAAAAGCAGAAGCAGTTATTGTTTTATACCATTTTATAATAAGTAGCCTAACAAAATAAAATAAACTGTGAGAACTTCTTAAGAAATATGTATCTATATTGCATTATTTCATTTTGGACATACTGGGTACATGATGCTGATGTCTACTGAATTGTCAAAACAGAGGACTGCCTGTGTGATGTAGTACTGCCACCTTGTGGCTTCTCTAATAACTTTTAAACGACATTGCAAAAATTAAATGGTTTTATATAGTACTGTCGCATGTACAGCACTTTATCATGTCTGAAAACGTAATAGAACATTCCTGAGACTAGAAAATAAACGTATTCGATTCGAATCTATGATAAAGTTTAGCTTATGAATACGAATTACGTTAGGCTAATATTCCCTGAAGCGCCAAGTCAAGCTAATTAATATTTATACATATTCGGCTTTTCAGCAAATCAGATCAACCTACCGTGCGAACGTCATGTTAAATAATTAATATTCATAAGCTAAGCGTTCGCCATAGTAGAATTCCGAATATAGGGGCGGGGCTTGAGGTTCAGACGAAGCGTGACGCCGTTAAACTGATCCGGAAGAAAATTTTATATAAACTTAACAACTGACGCTATGTATAAAGGCTTGGTTATTTCGTAACTTTTGTAAGGAGTAGAAAATGACCTTGTTCATGCAAGCCCTACGCTTCTCTTCTCCACGGCTGCCGTTTATTTGCGGGAGGTGCAGGACATATTCTGCTCAAGTAAGTCTGGGATCATTCCTGTTTATTGTTACATAATTCTTAGAAACAGAATAAAGACGTGGTCACCAAGGGCTACAGTCTGTTTACGCGGATAATAAAGTACAAGACATACAAATCGAAATATTTTCCCCTCAAAATTAAAACAATAAAAATTGTTTTTATTATTATTTAAAAAATATATATATATAAAAAATGAAAACTACATTAAAAAAAAAATATTATTAACTTACGTGTTGCCAGAGAGTCATGCAGGTAAACCTTCTGTATATTTCTCACATTGGTTATTCTAGGCTGGAGTCGTCGAGCGGGTCATTTCAGCGTTTCGCTCTGTTAGCGGAGATGAAGGGGTGTCTGTGGGCTCAGCTGTCCGAGAACAGCACGGCAGGGATGAGTCTGTGCACAGGTGAGATTTCACTGCCATACCTGAGTGTCACCTGCCTCTTAATCATATGCAAACAGTGCAGCAGTAGCTCCGCCCACAGTTACAAATAAACCGACTGCAGCGTCTGTGTCGATCATTAAAAGCAGTGAGTAAAATATTAAATCGACTATCTGGGCCCATTCAGCATTCAAGAGAAACTTAATTTTCACCACTTCTCTTTTCTCCCAGACACAAATAATCATCCACAGCAATGATATTCAGGCACAATCAATCAATCCTCAGTATTTCACAACCAGCCAATCAACTCAAAATACATTTTCCATTAAAATAAATAAATAAATTAGAATACAATACATTACATTTTTACATTACATTTAAATTTGATTTGCATGTTGTTATTTATATATTTGTGGTATTTTGTCATGCTGTGTCAGATGCCAACCACCAGATGTGGTGGTGTTTCCTCGGTCTGTAGAGGAGGTCAGTGCTCTTGCCAAAATTTGTCACCACCACCAACTACCCATGATCCCGTTTGGCACAGGGACAGGCCTTGAGGGAGGTGTTGGTGCTCTGAAGGTTTGTCCAGTTGAGAAGAATAGACACAAGAATTTGACAGTGCCAGTGTCAGATTTCAGGCCTAATCTTTATTAGAGGAAAAATAAGTAGTTTTGACCATATTTTTAGCTATTCTGAACAATTTTCTTAAGTAAACACCCTTGTTTTTGGCTATAGTTCTCAAACTTCCAATCATTATGCGCTCCACACTCCTATCCAGTAGGTGGCGGGAATGCACCATTTAAGTTGGTTTGCCAACCGCCATTAAATTTAAAAGAAGAAGAAGAAGAAATTGATTGGATGCGAGGTTATTATAGTTAACTAAATCTAAAACTGAAACCATTAAAAAAAAAAAATCAACATTTCTCTTTTTATTTAGTTTAACTTTAAGTGCTAAAATAACTAAAACTAATAAATAACAATTAATAAAAGTATATAGCCATATATTTTTTTAAAAAGTAATAAAAATTAGACAAACTCAACAAAATGACTAAAACTAACTAAAATAGAACATACAAACAAAATCTAATTCAAAATAAACAAAAACTGTATAGGATACTAAATATCTGATATTAAAATAACACTGATTGAATGTTCGAGTACATAGAATAATTCAAGCCTAATTAAATGTTTAATTTGGCCATATTTGCCATATATTATTGGAGATGATTAATGGTTAAGAAATGTATTTCCACAGATCCAGGTGCTGACGCATCGCTCTGTGGCATGGCTGCAACTAGTGCATCAGGCACCAACGCAGTCCGCTATGGCACGATGCGCGAGAACGTCCTGAACCTGGAGGTGGTTCTAGCAGATGGAACGGTCCTCCACACAGCAGGGAAGGGCCGTCGTCCAAGGTATGACTGCAAAATGACAATCAAAGCATATTTTAAACTAAATCTTTTGTTGTCTACATTTGATTTTTCCCCTTTTGATGCAACACCCTTTCAGAAAGACATCTGCTGGTTACAACCTAACAAACCTTTTTGTGGGTTCGGAGGGAACTTTGGGTATTATTACCAAAGCCACGCTTCGGTTGTTTGGTATTCCTGAAAGTATGGTGTCGGCTGTCTGCTCCTTTCCATCCGTCCAATCAGCAGTGGACAGCACCGTTCAGATCCTGCAAGCTGGAGTGCCCATTGCCCGTATCGGTGAGCATTATTTGAAGCACATGGTCACAATGTGCTTAGTTTACTGCTTCGATTGGCATTAACGTAACAAAAGAACACTTGGTCTCCTGTGTTGTGAACTTGTAAAGTCACAGACTGTGGCATTCGAAACTACATGCATGCCTACCTGTGCGATTTAGTGCAGAACTCTATTCATTTCATTCTAATCTATTCACTGAAGCCTCCTGCAATAACATAAACATTAATTCAGAAGGAAACACCGTCCTTTATTCATAGTCAACACCGAACGCACTCAAGGGTTTAATGAATTGCTTGGTTCTCAGAACCACAATGTGTTTCTTCTTTTGCAGTCCACTCAGGGAAAAATATTCCACCAGTAGCTCCATCCAATTTAAGAGTAATCAGGCATGACCGCTCTCTTAGATTTTTAAATCGAGGCTGCAGTGAGGCATCGATTTTTAAGCCTCGGCTTTCTACACACAAAGGCTTCACAAGACTTAATCGTTGTTGATACGTTCCATTTGCAGAGTTCTTGGACGACGTGATGATAAACGCATGCAATCGCTTCAACAACCTGTCCTATGCGGTCACTCCCACCCTCTTTCTGGAGTTCCACGGGAGCTCCAAAAGCATGGAGGAGCAAGTGTCCATCACTGGTATATGTGGATAAAACATAGGCCCAAACAACAAATTTCTACAGAAACAGTATTTTACAAAAGCAAAACATTAGATGTGAAAGAATGTGTCATCTGGAAAGCTTCATGTTCTGTGTGTTCAGAGGAGATCACGCGGGATAACGGAGGCTCAGACTTCGCCTGGGCAGAAGATGAGGAGACTCGTGGCCGGTTATGGAAAGCCCGTCATGATGCGTGGTACGCAGCCCTGGCCTTGAGGCCTGGATGTAAGGTGGGAACATTCACTGCAACGTGATTCTGACTCAGACAAGTGCAATTTATCTTCTTGTAACTTAGAATATACACTTTGCAGACTTTTTATTATCTTGATGCAATTATAATTATGCTTTTGAGCTTAATTTTTGTGCTGTCGTGCATAGTGCAGTGTAAAAAGAATGACTGTTATCAAAGAGGTTTCCCAAACACTTCCATTGGTCAACCAAACAGATAGCCATTGGTTTAGCCACTGTTGCTGTGCTAGGCTGGTTGGAATGCTCAAACAAACAGTAATGTTTTGATAGCACCACAAAACACATTTTTATTAAGGAAAACTAGCCAACAAATTGCTTAATTATAGTTGTGAATGAATTTAAATTTGTAATAGGACAAGGTTTTTTTAACATTAAAAAATTACACACATTTTCCAGGCATATTTTACATATTTGAGTGGTCTCAATTACCTCATATTACAGTGAAGACTAAAGAAGATCTAATTAGCAAAAATGTACTAAAAGTTATATAATAATAACTATATTATAATTTACTAAAATAATATAATAATAATTATAATATAAATAATATTTTTATTTCTTATTCCAGTCAGTCTGTTCATACAGTATTTATTTGCTTAAAAATCATTCATGACTGTTTCAAACAGGTTTCCCAAACATTCTGCCATAGGTCAGCAAAACCAATAGCCCCGCCCCAAACTCACACCATTGGCTGAACCAGTTGCTATGCTGGGCTGGTCAGAATGCTCAAGCAAACAGACCAATGTTATGAAAGCACCACACAGCCAGTTATAAACTATTTACAGTAAACAGCCTACAAATAGCTTTTTATGAATATTAAGTTAGTAAAGTAGAACATATTCAGAACTCAACACTTTACAAAAATGTACGTATTTTCTTACAGGCATATTCTACAGATGTCTGTGTGCCAATCTCACGACTGCCTCAGATTATAGTGGAGACAAAGGAAGATCTAATCAGAAACAATATTACCGGTAGTTTACCAAGTTTGATTTTCTCATTAGTGTTGAGAACTGCTTTTAACTGCTGATAAAATATGTTTACATTTTTCCTACTGTAGGTCCTATTGCAGGTCATGTGGGCGATGGAAACTTCCATTGTTTAATAGTACTGGATCCCAATGACCCAGACGAGGTGCAAAGGGTTAACTCCTTCACTGAGAGACTAGCCAGGTACTTCTATTTAATTCCTTTCAGCAGTTTTGCTCCCTTACAATTATCTTCTGAGGCGGCTGAGAAGGACTGGCTGCAGCTTTTGTGTACATTGTCAGTTTTGTTTTGTGTAGCAATCAATACCAGGATTATTTCTCAAAGTGTCTTCTGCCATTTGGAGAGCGTTTGTTGACAATGACAGACATAGAGGGTTTAGTGTCTGGCTTTGGAAACAAGCACAAATAATAAAAGTCCTACCTGCCTACAGTCATTACGGGTAAAGTGCAGTCTCTGTCGGATACAATGGACGAGTGATCAGTGCTGACCAGCAGCCAAAGAGAAGACAAACGCTACAATCTCATTTGCTTCACCGAAACCTGGCTGACTTGATACTCAAGAGCTCTTCCTGATAGGAGCAAATGGAGTTGGACTTGCCCTTTTAGTGAATGACAGACATGATGTAACTGTAAAAGCTCAAGTTTGCAAAAACTATAGCTATATTAACTGCCAAAGGAGTGTTTGCAGACTGAAGTGAATACTCTGAAAGAAGAAATGTTATTGAGTTGAACTTGTGTGGAAACTTAAAGGGTTAGTTCACCCAAAAATGAAAATTCTGTCATTTATTACTCACCCTCGTGTCGTTTCAAACCCGTAAGACCTTCGTTCATCTTCGGAACACAAATTAAGATATTTTTGATGGAATCTGAGAGCTGTCTGACCCTGCATAGCCAGCAACGTCCTCCGCCACCCTGGTGCCATTTTGGAGAGTATCTGCTGGACGTAAACAGCATATGCTGTTCTGTGTCAGCTGCGTCACACGGGTACGCTGTTTTCGTTCAGATCAAATCACAACAACGTAGGAAACAGATCCGGCGTGACGCAGCTGACACAGAACAGCATATGCTGTTAAAAAAATCTTATCAAAAGATTAATCATGTTTGATTTCCTCTAAAAAAAAATCGGAGTCTGTGCCCATCATAAACAGCATTGAGGGTAACGCATTATAAGTAATGCTAGTTATGTAATCAGATTACTTATTTCAAGTAACTAGTAAACTAATACATTACTTTCAATTAAATATACTTTTTTAAATAAGCAACACAACTTACTGTTTTCTCATTTATTCACTGACATCTCTCCTGTCCCCGTGTTGGGAGAAACTGGAAGTGAGGTGCAGATGCTGAGGTACTTCCTTCAGCCTGAGAGACTTATTCATTTCACTTTTGGTGTGAAAGGGCCCTTACAGTTGCCAAAAATATAACTTTTGGCTTTTGTTATGCAAAAGTAATGCAAAAGTAATGTACAGTAATACGTTACTCTCCATAAAAAGTAACTAAGTAACACAATTAGTTACTTTTCAAGGAGTAACACAATATTGTAATGCATTAATCTTAAAAGTAACTTTCCCCAACACCGATCATAAACTATGCAGTTTCCTCTCAAATCTGTCAACTCCCAACTGCCCAATGTCTACAGACTGCAAATCTGGGCAAAAATGGCATGTTCCATCTTATCGCAACGCATATTCCAGTCTTAATAAAGCTCAATCAATAGCATTTGGTCCATGATTTTACTTCACAAAAATAATTCAGACTTGTCCTATTGCAGCAAAAATTGTGGTTTGAGTATACAAGGTGTACCTTGTCATGTCGAACAGTGAGAACCTGCATGAACAAGATGAGTAGGAGTTGGATTTCTGCTGCGCCAGGGAGTCTTCATCATTCAGTTGGAGAATGTGGAGGTGGAAACACCTGGGAATATGAATTGGACTGGACAGACAGCTCAGTTGCACAGATTCTACTTCCTGAGGAAACTTTGGTCTTTCAGTGGTTGCAGGCTGCTAAAATTGTTCTTCCAGTCTGCCAGCCACACTGAGGTCTTTTGGGGCAACAATGCCAGATCTAGTGATTCCAAGCTTCTTAATTGATCAAGATGGCCAGATGTCTTACTTGGTTTACCCTATTTATTGCCAGTAACAATTACAGTGGATGAATTCATTCTCTTGTTGTCTTTCCCCATGCAGGAGGGCACTGGCGATGGATGGAACTTGTACTGGTGAACACGGGATCGGTCTAGGAAAGCGGGCCCTGCTCAGAGAAGAGGTCGGTCCATTGGCCATAGAGGTCATGCAGGGCCTCAAGGCCACCCTGGACCCCAAAAACCTCATGAATCCTGGAAAGGTGTTATAATTAATGCAAACCAACACAGAACACTATAGAAGATACTCTGCACTAGGCTTTCTGACCACTAGATGTCAGGAGAATGAGGTTTGTTTTAGATTTTAAGAATGATAATAGTTTAGACTAGAGTGTTTATAAAATCTGCACATGCAAAACATAATTTTTGTGAAAGGTGCATATGATTTAAGCTCCTTGCGTGAATATTAAAGGGTAATTTATTTGTTATGTAGTATTATTGTGAATGCACAGTATTAATGTACAGGGCTGAATTTTCTCAGAGCCTTGAAAAAGAATTATTCTGTCCTTTTATTTTGCTTTTTTTCATGGCAATCTCACACCACTTTGAATTATGAATGAATGTGAAATCATTGTGGCTTAACAAATTTGTGTTTAGTTGGGCCATTTGCCCTTCTACATTTCTGTGAATATATTTATTTCTATGGATATATTTGCTTCTAAAAACAGAAGCTGTGAAGCTGAACTCAAAACAAGCTAAATGTGATGCAGAAAATACATTTTAATAAACTGAAAATAATGTCTCTTGTTCTTTCTTGAGTGATTGTTTTTTAATTTATTTGACCCTTTTTGTGTATTTGCAGTGGACTTAATAAAAGCAAGCAACATCTGATCTTATTTCATCTTGTTTTAATTATATGTATGATCATCATCATTATTACTCGTCCCACAGATTGCACATCAAAATCATCAGACACTTAGTTTGTACCTCCTAAAAACAGGCATCCGTTCATGTCCCTGGAAAAAAAGAAAAGAAAAACATACAAAACAAATGGGTTTCGAGAGTGGCGAGTCACTTTCCGCAGCCCATGCTGCACAAGATAGTACTACGCTACCTGACTCTGTTTTTATTATTTGATTTGTTTTACACGGTGAGGCGAAATTGTTATCCATTGTTTTGATGGATGGTGTTTGTATGCCCTCGTTTACAGGCACAAAGCAGAAAAAACTCAGAAATGCTCTATTTCTATCCAACACAATAAGTAATAGGTTGTCAAATATTTTCTTGCGGTTATTTTTTTCTACCTTTTTCATTTTACTCCTTTCTCTTTTTTTAAAATTTTTATTTGTTTTGACTTTTTTTATTTTTTACAATTTCAGCAACATTATTTTCTAACAGTGCTTGCTGTTTATACAGTAGACAGAGGCATCCTGAAGGTTAAATAGATTTCTTGTGAGGTTTCTCACAGATTTTTCAAAAATAAAAAGTAAATGCAGATCATAGAAATGATCTTGTAATAGATTCACACCAGTATATCTGGGCTTTACATACAGTAGTGAAGCAACATTAGCTTACCAGACGCAAGCTGGTCAGTCACATACAGAAAACATGGGAGGATGGACAGAAGCCGAAATCACACACTGAATACATACTCAAGGCTTTTACAGGGAAACTGTCCGAATATTATGGTCAGCGCTTCATAATAACTGCCCAAAAAAATTGCAGATGAAACTAGGAAAATAGCTTTGAGCTTCTTATCGTTTCAGAATCCGTAGGGGAAAGACATCTATCGTGAATTGTAAACATTTGAAGACTGACCGAGAGTGTATCTTTCTCTCCGTTTATGACCGTAAACCCCCATCCCAACACACATGCTGATGTCTTGGACTTCCTCTGGCACTAACAGGAAACACAATTTACACATTTCCCTGCCTGTGGACACATGATCACACACATGCACACACAGAATAAGTAAATCTACGTCCACCAGCTGTCCAACACATCACTAACGAGTGAACCGCGCACACAAAACTCCTCCCATGAACCAGGTGTGAAACCCCGCCCCCTGCCACACCCCTATAATCAGCATCGTTTGACAGGACAGGTATGGCCTCTGGATCAGTTTGCAAAGCGTGGTCTACTTCCTACTTATTTACCGCATATGCCCCGCCCCTTCTGTCATGCCGCACCTCGTGTTGCCCCGCCCCCTCTTTCCCATCTCCTTCCGTCTGATTACATACACAAGGAGAGAGGACCGTGTCAGAATGCAGACTGAACACACACGGCGATAAGAACACAGAGTATGTAGAGGGGGCAAGAAAGCGAGACGTTTTCCAAAACCAGAGATCCGGTGTTGGTGGTTTTGTATTGAAGGGGCCGGTTAGCAGTTTAGCAGTCTCTAGCACAGCGGGCAGGAGATTCTGGGATTCTGCAAGTGGTAATGATGGTGTTGGCTGGATGAACGCTTTTATGTGGTTCAGTTGACACATTTCCGTTTCTGTAGGTTTCGATCGAATTGGTTGGTAGATTGATTTATTTGGTTATTTTTGTGCCAGGTTTAGGTCCATAAAGTGCCCTACAGTGAGAGAAAAAGAGACAAAGATGGAATATGAGAGTCATACTGAGCCCGAAGGTGTTTTCACACTTGGTTTATATCAGGGGTCTCGGGAGGTAGTCTAAGCGTGGTTTGCTGTAAGTCAGCTGTGTGGGTGACGTATAAAGTGCATTTATACATAGAAACACAAGCATGTTTAAGGTTTAAGTTTGAAGCCTTTACCCGACCACCTTTCATACCATGTCAATGAAGACACTACAGAAAAAAATAACACACTAGTAGAGTGGTAGTCTAGATCTTTGTAAATGTGATTTTTTTTTCAGGTCTATAAAGTGCCCTGAAGTGAGCGGAAAAGAGACAACGAAGAAATATGAGTTATAAGAAGCCTGTGGGTGTTTTCACACTTGGTTTATGTCAAGGGTCTCGGAAGGTAGTCTGAGAATGTTTTGCTTTAAGTCAGTGGTGTGGGTGAAGTACAACGCACATTTAAACATAGAAACTCAAATTTAAAGCTTTAACCAGATTGCTTTTCAATACTGGACCAATCAATAAATTACAGAAAAAAAACCCTATGTAAAAATAAAAAATAATAACTATATAGTATTATATATTATATATGCAATATCCAACTTACTACTACTACTACTACTAATAAATAAATAACTTGATTACTTAAAAGGATACCCAAAAATGAAAATTCTGTTTACTCACCCTCATGTCGTTCCAAACCCATAAGACCTTCGTTCATCTTCAGAACACAAATTAAGATATTTAAGATGAAATCCGAGAGCTTTCTGACCCTGCATAGAAAGCAATGCAACTGACGTGTTTAAGGCCCAGAAAGGTAGCAAGGACATCGTTAAAATAGTCCATGTGACATCAGTGTTTCAATCGTAATTTTACGAAGCTATGAGAATACTTTTTGTGTGCAAAGAAAACAAAAAATAACTTTATTCAACAATTTTTGTTTTCTTTGCGCACAAAAAAAGCAAAATTACGGTTGACCCACTGATGTCACATGAACTGTTTTAATGACGTCCTTACTACCTTTCTGGGCCTTAAAAGTGTCAGTTGCGTTGCTGTCTATGCAGGGTCAGAAAACTCTCAGATTTCATCAAAAATATCTTAATTTGCGTTCTGAAGATGAACGAAGGTCTTACGGGTGTGAAACGTCATGAGACATTAATGACAATATTTTCATTTTTGGGTGAACTGTCCCTTTAAGTATTATTGTTAACAATAATAATAATAATAATAGGAGAGTTGTCTGAGTTCTAGATGTCTGTGAAAGTTGAATTTTTTTAAAGGACACAAGTGTAAAAACTCGCATTTGCATATTATTACTGTTAATTGTGATATTTTAACAATAATAACATTAATAATAATATGCTATTGAAGTGGCCTGAGTTCTAGACCTTCGGAGACATGGATTTTTTTAGAGGACTTAAGTGTGAAAAAAAGTTTTGTTTTGTTTTTTGCATATAATTAATAATAATAATAACAACAACAACAACAAAAGTTGTCTGAGTTCTAGAGCTTTGTGACCACAATTTTATTTATAAAGGAGGTACTTTCACATTTACTACATGTCTAAAAATGCCCCTGACAAGTGTAAAGGCGCGTTTACGATAAAACCTGTCAAAAAAAACCCTGTTTTGCTACTCTGGAAATGGCTTTTTATAGTCTATTTAAAAATGCTGCACTGAAGTAATGAGATGATGCTAATTACTGTTTGATAAAGTCAAAGTCAAACATTCCAATACAAAATGACTGACAAATATCAGATTATTGAGACACATGTTGGCATGTAGGTGAATATTTGTGTGAAGGTGTTCACCTTTCTCAGTGGTAGCAGAAGTAGATGATGGAGGTCAGTCTGAAGGATGTTCAGGGCAGGAGCGGTTGATCTCAAACCAGGAGTCTATACAGCTATTTACATCAGAAAAACACAATTTCTATTAGCATAATGCTTTTAAAGGATTCTACTAATGGTTATTAAGATTATCATAGTGTCCTAAACAGTCACAATGAATTCCAGCATTAAATCATTTTGCTGTCCTCGCTAAAAGTGCAGAAAATGACTAAATCACCGCCAACATGTTAGATGTTAATATACAGCTATGTAAAGCAGAATTCTGGACCGGATATAGAAACCATGCAAGCAAATGTCACAAATGTCTTGCCGGTTGCTGCTGCTTAGTCCAAAAATATTACGATTAAGTTAGAAGTGAAAGGATCGGTTGTCACTTTGTTGTGCCTTGCCTGGTTAGGACTGAGTATATAACTTGCTTGTGGCAAATTTGTTTGATTGTGCTTCAACATCTGAAAACATCTCAAGTGTGAGCTGCAAGAGAACATCAGCGAGCCAATCGGTTCACTTAAAAGTGTCACTTGTTTGAGACATAAATACTTTCCAATGAGTGTGCTATTCAATACCAAGAAGCCTCCTGCTGAGACACCATATACAGACATGAAATGTCAATCATATAGTTACATAATCACATAATTATATATAGGACATGACAAGGTTTGTGTTTCATGCTCAGCATAAAAAGTAGAATTTAAATTCTCAGGCAATCTGACAGCTGAGACTGTCGTTCATTTGACTGGCGAAAAGCTGTAACATTTCCTGTCAGATTGACACAGGGTTGGACACAAGGAGGTTTGTCATTATCACAAGCAATTTACCAGCACTGGTGCTGATTAAAAAGACATTAACAATATAAACTGTGCAATAAAAATGTATTGTTGCTGTCCATCTCACCTTTTGTGATAGATACAGAGGCACGGCAGTCTAGCGATGGTGTCTCCTTGCTGTAGCTCCTCAAGACATATTACACATTCTCCTGCGTCTCTTGACAACACGTCATCTATAACACACACACAGACACTCACAATGAGAACATGATGCAAACCTAAAATACTGATGTATAAACACTACTGTTCAAAACGTTTGGGGTCAGTAAGATATTTCAAAATAAATTAATACTTTTATTCAGCAAGGGTACATTAAATTGATAAAAAGTGACAGTAAAGACATTTAAACGGGTACAAAATATTTATTTTTTAAATATTTATAATATTTATTTTTCCAAATAAAAGCTGTTCTTTAGAACTTTCTATTTATCAAAGAATCCTGAAAAAAAATTATCATGGTTTTCACAAAAATGTTGACCGTTTTCAACATTGATAATAAATAAATGTTTCTTGAGCAGCAGACCAGCATATTAGAATGATTACTGGACTGGAGTAATGATGCTGAAAATTCAGCTTTACCATCACATGAATTACATTTTAAAATATTCAAATAGAAAACAATTGTTTTAAATTGAAGTAAAAAACATTACTGTTTTTACTGTCATTTTGATTAAATAAATGCAGGCTTGGTGGGCATATTTTTTCAAAAGCATCACATTAATAATTTTTTTTTTTGCCTAAGAAAACTATATGCAGGGGCATCGGACAGGGGGTAATAGTGGAACTGAGTAACAGGAGCCCTTGGTGAGCGGGGGCCCAAAATGATATACTGATTATTATTATTAATATGATTGATGAGGCGTTGTGTTGTGAGGGGCCTACCTCCTTGGTTGTGTGACTGGGGCCCGACATTTGGTGCTACGCCCCTGACTATATGCAAATACATTTATAAATAAATGAATATAAATTAAATTATGTGTAAATAAACATTTGTATAATAATAATTTTATTAAAATAAATATTAGATATATGTAACTTTTTACAAAAGTCTTTTATTTTTTAATTTTTATGTAGATTCCCCTTGGACCACATGGAGCCCATTTGAGAACTACATACAATTCGAGTAAAATTTTACATGGTTTTCAAATGGGGTTTATTTACACTGAATTTATATTCATTTATTTATAACCATATTTCCATATAGTTTTCTAAAAAAAAAAAAACTTTAAAAACACTAACTACTCTTCAAAACTGTCAGTTGGGTTGGGAAAGATTTTTTTTTTTATGTTTTTGAAAGTCTCTTATACTCACCTAAGTTAAATGTATTAGATTAAAAATACAGTAAAAACAAAACTATTCCTTTTGTAGCACATAGATCCCATTTGAAAACTCCTGTTTTATCATATTTTTGGCCATTTTATAAAATCAATATAACTGACTTTAACACATAAGCCTTGTGTTTTTTTGCAGCACAACTGTGGCAACAACATGTCACCACCTATGGATGCTTGATACTGCAGATTCATACACATACACACAGTGCATTATTCAAAACAGCTTGTTTGCCAGCAGGGGGCAGCGGTGAGTAAAGACGCATAAAATGCAGTTTACAGCGTTCCTCCACTTTCTCACTCACAGTAACGGCTGTGAGGTGAGTTGGCAGTTAGCATAACTAGTAGTTAAAGACAGTTACTCATGCTTCATTGCTGTGTGTATGTTTGTGGTGGAGAGATGGTGATGAGGTGTGAACTCATTTTCTGCTAATAGCTTAAGGGCAACAACCAACACGATTTGACTTGCATGCCCATACCAGCATAATGACACACACACACACACACACACACACACACACACACACCTCTCTCTCTCTCTCTCTCTCTCTCTCTCTCTCTCGCTCTTTCTCTCTCTCTCACACACACACACACACACACACACACACACACACACCGTTCTCAGCTTGTTTTAGTTTCCAGTAAAAGTCTTCTTCACAGGAAATGCGCCAGAAAACGAGACAGACCACTTCCTTTCGTATAACGTGCACAGCTTCCCCTGGAAACACCTGTGTGTGTGTTTCTGTGTGTGTAAAGGTGAGGAGTGTGGTGAATACTGACAGAACGTTAAAGAATCATGACAGGATAATGGAGTTTGAGCAAAAGCAGGATGTTGATTGAGGGTTAACCCAGTTTCCCATAATGCTTTGGGATGAATCTCACACTACAGAAGTGCGAAACCACCTCAAAGACGTGTCACCAATTTGTTTGTGCTGTTTCTTCCTGAATTGTTTAGTTTTTTATTCAGGTTTCTAATTCAGTTTAGGTTTAATGAACAATAACAAAATAACTTTTTCGGCCAGCCATCTGCATTGCTGAAAAAGTGGCGTAGGGCATCTGAGGTGAAGATGTGGAGATGAAGCTCTATTGTTTTGTGTGCAGGGAGCAGGCAGACGGGACAAGAGATAGATTGCAGTTTAGAGAGGATGTGATGGAGGGAGAGAAAACGACACGGGGTGGAAAGCAAGAAGAGGTGAGCTGGGAAAAACAGGAGATGATGGCAGGAATGAATAGAGAACAGACGGCAGACATATGCTCCAAATACAAATCAGCTTAGTGAGGCGACGCAGTATGAGAGACCGGGGGCAATTGTAACATGCTACACAATATTGTGAAATATTATTACAATTTAAAATAACTGTTTTCTGTTTTAATATATTTGAACTAAGATATAATTTATTTCAGTGATGACAAAGCTGAATTTTCAGCATCATTACTCCAGTCTCCAGTGTCACATGATCCTTCAAAAATGCTGATTTGTTGCTCAAGAAACATGCATTATTCATTATTATCAATGTTGAAAACAGTTTTGGTGATTAAAAATAATGTGGAAATGTGATTTTTTTTTAAAAATCTTTGAAATAGAAACATTTTGTAACATTATAAAGGTCTTTATTGTCACTTTGATCAATTTAATGCATATTGACTGAATAAAAGGATTAATAAATAAAAAAAAAATCTTACTGACCTGGGCTGTGTTTCCCAAAAGCATCGTAAATGTAAGTTGATCGTAGCTCCATTAATGAAGATAATTCTACAATCAACTTACATGCTTATATGCTTTTGGGAAACGCAGCCCAGATCTTACAGTACTACTGTATATTATAATTAAAAATATTTAATTTATTTTTAAATAATCAAATAATTCTAATGTACTTGAAATAATAATTAAATATCCCACTTAGATTTATGCTTTTTTTTTTTTTTTTACAAAATAACAAAAACAATTCCCTTCAGCCCCATTACAGTGACAATTGCAACACTCTTTAACAATCTTTTATTTAATTCAGTATTATATTTCTCATTATAATGCTTAAGTATTAATAGTACAGTTACTTTTTGCTATATAAATGTGTCTTCTATTAGATATATAATACATAGATGTGTAGTTGTTTGTGAGTTATGAAGGAATTTATTTAAAATATTGCAACTATTCTAGCTCTTCAAAAAATTCTCAAACGCTGTTGCAATTTTCCAGATGCTGGTCCCGGCAAGCCAAACATGTTGTCTTTTCCCCCGCACATCCCTGGACGACAACAGGACGCACACCCTCCTGCACTTGAGCTTGTTATCCTCTTAGGGCCAATGACTTCAGCAGCTCAGACGAGCTGCACTAGTTTACAGGAATGGACAGGTGTGTGAAAGAGAGATCAGTCGCTGGTTAGGCCTTTCAGTTCAAGTTGTAGGTAATCATGTTCCCCATTCTTTCCGCTAGATAGCTGTCAATTTGTGTCTGGGCTTCTTGGGTCAGAAATGTTAACGCTATTACTTTGATAGCAGTTTTGTGTGTGTAAGTGTGTGTATCACCCTCTGAAGAGCCCATGTGAGCTGACCAGTGTGTCTTTTCCAAGCCAGGACTATGCATGATGATATTTTAATACCTGCTGTTAAATTTAGCTCTCACATGGGGAGGGAGATGAGAGAGAGTTTTTCAGAGGGCAGAATAACATTCCTGCTACACAATGTTTTCTTCATGGTCTCATGGCTGAAAGAAAAATCACTATCTATCTATCTATCTGTCTATCTGTCTATCTGTCTGTCTGTCTGTCTGTCTATCTGTCTGTCTACCTACCTACCTACCATCTGGTACAAGTCATTTTTAAAAATCTAAATACCATTTATTAAAACAATTTAGCAAAAATACCATAACACAGGGTGTACTGATATGCAGTTTGGTAAGTTGTTGACTCAGTATGCCAATTCAATTCAAAGTGAGCTTTTACCTAAATAAATACTCTAAATCATTCATTAGGTGAGTTGTTACCACACTAAATGATTCAGTGAATAATAATCTATAATCTATTTTTGTGTGCTAAGATTTAAGATAAAGGGCCCTATCATACACCCGGCGCAATGCTGCGCCAGGCACGAGCCGAGTGACGCAAGTGTTTTTTGCTAGTTTCAGCCTGACGCAGTTGTAATTTTCACGTCCTGTGCCACGTTGTTTAAATAGCAAATGCATTTGCGCCCATTTGTGCACCCATGGGCGTGCTGGTCTGAAAACGAGGTGTGTTCAGGCGCATTGCTGGTGCGTTGCTATTTTGAGGCCACTGAAATAGACTGCGCCATTGACCAACAAAAACACACACAGGGACGCGCAGCAGCACACAAACATGCCAAATATTAAAAATTAAAGGATTGCAATGTAAAAGATTATTATTGTGTAGGCTACATAAATATAAAAATGCCTACATGTCATAATGGATAGTCATTGCATGTCTCAGGCTACCTATTTGCTCGCGCACGAGCAGCTCCGTTTCATATCTGGAGACGCGTTCTGTCTTTGCGCTTGCAAATTCCGTCGTGTAAATAGCAAATCCGCCATGGCACGAGCGCAACTGGCTCTTAAAGGGAATGGGAGATGAGACTCTGATTGGTTTATTGCATGTTATGCCCAAAACACACCCATTACTCATTAAGAGAATAGGGACAACCCTTTTAGACCATGCGCCGGGCACGCCGACCATTTTTCCAGTCGTTAAACTAGCAAAAGTGGATTTGGACACACCCTAAGTGCACCTGCGCCGTGCGCTTTAGACCATGTGCTTAGATCGTTAAAATAGGGCCCATTATGTGTTAATATCTAACTTTTATGAAATTAAAATTTAATTAAAAGTAAGAAAAAGTATTTTAATAATCATTAATATTTTTATTTTGTTTTAATAATCACAATTATTTTAAGATAATAGGTTAGATACAATTAAACTACAAATAATTTCTAAACTGCAATTATTTTTATATAAGATAAAAAATATGACAATAAAGTAAAATTCAATGGATGAGTTGTTGCCAAACTAAACTAAAACTATAATTATAATCGATCCCATAGTTAAATAAATAATATATATAATTTAAATAATACTTAAATCTCTCACTTAAGGTCCTTGCACACTGAGTCTGAAATTTTCGTATGCGTTTTTTAGTTATTTTTTTTATATTCGTCATCCTTTCCTATCAAAATACTTACTACGGATGCGAAAATGCAGAAAACAGAACCTGATCCGAATTTTTTTTATGACAGACTAAAGTTTCGGAGGCAGTGTGTAAACATGATTGACACAACATGAGGTCGTATTTATTTTTTTTACGTGCGAAAACTACGGATGAGATTTCAGACTCGGTGTGCAAAGACCTTTAGACTTTTACTTTAAATCCATTATTCCTGATATGAAATAATACGAAGAAATTAGCAAAATCACCTAAAACAAGTAATACCACATAACAGATAAAGCTATTCAGTAATGAGTATTAAAGTTGTTCTTAATTTTTTATGTGCTATTTTTTAAAGATAGAATGGGTTAACATTTTTCAAGTGTTACAACTGCATTCAATCCCTTTACAGTGACAGCTGTAACACTCTGAGATCATTTATTTAATTCAATATTATTATATTTCACATTATATTATTATATATTCATATATTATTATATATACAGGGCTCCAGACTAACATTTGAGAGCAGTGGCACCAGCACCACTAAGTTACAGATGGTGGCGCCAGGAGCAGATTTGGTAGCGCTGGGGGTGGTGTGTGGGAGTATTAAAATATAGATAGATCATTTAATCATAAAATTACTATTGTTTTGCAAGTGCAGTTACTACACTCAAAAAAATGCTGGGTTGTTTCAACCCAACTTTGGGTCAAATATGGACTAAACCAACTTTTGGGTTAAAAATGTAATGTAAAAATTTAACCCAACGGTTGGGTTAGTCCATATTTGACCCAAAGTTGGGTTGAAACAACCCAGCATTTTTTAGAGTGTAATAATAGTTCATGTTCTTTTCTTGTTTTTCTTTTGTTTATTGTTTATACAGATTTGACAGTAAAGCACTAAGCTTGAGTTAAGATGCGTAAAAAACGCAGGTGTCGCGCATTAGCAATTACTCCACCGGCCTCGCTCCGTTTTCACGGCTCTCGGCCCCGCCCCTCTCGTCACAGTGATTTTATAATTTCAAAATATAGAGAAAAAGTAGAAATGAATGACTAATAAGCCAA
>NW_015652173.1:1879966-1881043 GCF_001515625.1 Sinocyclocheilus rhinocerous | reverse complement strand
GTACAAACCCTGAAATGAATGATGTAATGCATTCGACTATTTCTACCACGACACCATGGTTACAGTTAGTGTTACCGCTTCTGGTTTCCTGACGTACGTCAGAGCTGTTTATAACAGAGAATTCTGTGCAGAATTTGAATGATTCTCACTAGATCTCGCAGCAACCTTATCATTGTGCGGCGAATTCAAACGCTTCTCACTGGATCTCGCAGCACTGTTGCATCTGTGCAGTAACAGTGTCGCGAAATCAACTTTGGCTCCTGAGTAAAGCTGTTCTGAGCTCGGACAAGTTTGTTTGCGTCGCGGTCCGAGCTGATAAACGGTCCGCGCTGCGCAGCTGAAACGTAGCGCGGCTTAGTTTCGCTTTCGTTTCGCTTGCCGTTTGATGTTTCTCAAATGCAACAGAAATGGCAGCGCTTATGAGTTGGACAACGCGGTGGTCGCGCCAGTGCGACCGCTCACAAAAATTAGTCGCACCGGCAGAAAAAATGGTCGCAAATGCGATCATTTGGTCGCAGTCTGGAGCCCTGTATATACACTACATTTTTCTTACAGTACAGTTACTTTTTGCACATATAAATATGAATGTTTCACTAAACAATTCAGTGAATGAGTTTTTCACTTGGTAACTGATTCAGTGAACAAGTCATTCCTTAGGTCAACCCTCCAACTGACTGACTGAATGAGATGTTAACTCACTATTTATTTGGAATGATTCAGAATGATTCAGAAAATGAACTGTACAGACATCACAATAAAGTAGTGCTGTATTTTGTAGAGGACAACACAATATAATAACTACACTGAACAAAATTATAAACGCAACACTTTTGTTTTTGCGACATCTGTGGCATTGTGCTGTGTGATAAAACTGCACATTTTAGAGTGGCCTTTTATTGTGGCCAGCCTAAAGGCCCGTTCACACCAAGGACGATAACTATAAAGATAACGATAAAGATATAGTTCTAAAAATCGTTCTCAATATTAAAGAATAGCAGAGTCCACACCACAACTATAACGATAAAGACAAAGAGAAACGATATCGTTGGAATCACTTTCAAAACGATTTTTCTCCAG
>NW_015652173.1:1870278-1879783 GCF_001515625.1 Sinocyclocheilus rhinocerous | reverse complement strand
TTGAATTTCTCTCTCAAAAGGTTGTACAAACCCTGAAATGAATGATGTAATGCATTCGACTATTTCTACCACGACACCATGGTTACAGTTAGTGTTACCGCTTCTGGTTTCCTGACGTACGTCAGAGCTGTTTATAACAGAGAATTCTGTGCAGAATTTGAATGATTCTCACTAGATCTCGCAGCAACCTTATCATTGTGCGGCGAATTCAAACGCTTCTCACTGGATCTCGCAGCACTGTTGCATCTGTGCAGTAACAGTGTCGCGAAATCAACTTTGGCTCCTGAGTAAAGCTGTTCTGAGCTCGGACAAGTTTGTTTGCGTCGCGGTCCGAGCTGATAAACGGTCCGCGCTGCGCAGCTGAAACGTAGCGCGGCTTAGTTTCGCTTTCGTTTCGCTTGCCGTTTGATGTTTCTCAAATGCAACAGAAATGGCAGCGCTTATGAGTTGGACAACGCGGTGGTCGCGCCAGTGCGACCGCTCACAAAAATTAGTCGCACCGGCAGAAAAAATGGTCGCAAATGCGATCATTTGGTCGCAGTCTGGAGCCCTGTATATACACTACATTTTTCTTACAGTACAGTTACTTTTTGCACATATAAATATGAATGTTTCACTAAACAATTCAGTGAATGAGTTTTTCACTTGGTAACTGATTCAGTGAACAAGTCATTCCTTAGGTCAACCCTCCAACTGACTGACTGAATGAGATGTTAACTCACTATTTATTTGGACTGTTTCATATCAGAATGATTCAGAAAATGAACACTTTGGACATCACAATAAAGTAGTGCTGTATTTTGTAGAGGACAACACAATATAATAACTACACTGAACAAAATTATAAACGCAACACTTTTGTTTTTGCGACATCTGTGGCATTGTGCTGTGTGATAAAACTGCACATTTTAGAGTGGCCTTTTATTGTGGCCAGCCCAGAGTCCACACCACAACTATAACGATAAAGACAAAGAGAAACGATATCGTTGGAATCACTTTCAAACCGATTTTTCTCCAGCTGATGAACAATAAAAAATTGACAGCCAATCAGAATCCATCCTGCTGTAACGAGCTCAAGAATTTAAAGCGGCAGACGTGCGTGCGCTTAGAATTAACAGACTAGAATTTATAGTTATCTTTATAGTTATCGTTCTTGGTGTGAACGGGGCTTAAGGCACACCTGTGCAATAATCATGCTGTCTAATCAGCATCTTGATATGCCACACCTGTGAGGTGGATGGATTATCTCGGCAAAGGAGAAGTGCTCACTAACACAGATTTAGACAGATTTGTGAACAATATTTGAGAGAAATAGGCCTTTTGTGTACATAGAAAAAGTCTTAGATCTTTGAGTTCAGCTCATGAAAAATGGGGGCAAAAACAAAAGTGTTGCGTTTATAATTTTGTTCAGTGTATCTATTATTTTGTGACTGCCATCTCCTCTGGGGTGAAACATGTATTAGTTCAGGGTTAGTCCAATGTTACATCTAGCATTAGGGTTACATATAGGGTTATTCCCTGCCTGGATCAATACAACCTGGGGTGGATTAGAGTTCACAGGGAAATGGAGGGCTAGCGGGCACAAACCACAGTGTCAAAAGGCAAGCAAAGTGTACTACATTCACAGACAGCGGCTTTTACAGTGAGCAGATCTGCTGACGTGTGACTGTCACTGGCTGCAGCTGACAATGGGACAGAGTGCATTGTGGGAAATAAGATTAACTCCAGTGTGTTCTGCTCTGGTAATGTCACTAACTTGAACATGGTGGGGTCAGTGAGTGGAAAAACGATAAAACGAGGGATTAAATAGAAGCAAAACTGTAAGGAAAGCAAGTGTTCTTGCTGTTTACAACTGGTATTAACATGCATAACATGTATTAATTTTCTTTTAAAGGTGCCTGTACATTTAAAAGCCTTGCTTTAGCTCAATAATTATTGACAAGTAAACCAAAAGGCATTAAATTAATGTTTTTGTGAAGACAGATCATGTGACACCAGTAAAGATCAGATGCATCGCTGCGGGTCACCTATAGCTCAGGCTGTGTTGGACAGCTGTCCCTCAGTCAGGAAGCTGTCAGTCAGACGTCCATCCAACCCAACACAGCTGTTACAAGCAGAGACTACGCATGTCATCGGGTCACTACAGCTGAGTCATGTGTGCCATCTTCCTGCAAAGCTGCACTTGACTGATCCAAAAGCTCACAGAATAGATAGTGAGCTAGCGTTGCTTGTCAGTGTATTGAATGACTTCTTGAATTATACAGAAAAAAAAAAAGTTGTTTAGACTGCTAAAAATAAAATAAAATTAATAAAAAGCATATAAAATATATTATTTCAAACATTTTCATATAAATGCGATACAAATAGGTTAAGATTTAATTTTTTAAAAAATGTATATATTTTATATATATTAATTCATTTTAAAATAATTAAAATTGCAACTGTTTTCTTATAAGAAAAAAACTTATGAAAAGATAATGAAATAATAAAAAGAATTAACAAAAAAATAAAAGATCTAAATTTTATTTTAATACAATAAAATAGGTTTAGATTGTTGAAAATAATAAAATAAAAGAATAGAAAGAAAATAATAAAATAAAATGTTAAATAAATGTATTTAAATGTATTTTAAAATTATTAAAATTGCAATTATTTTTATTTAAATTTTTTTTATATTGAAATATTTTTATTTCAAAAAATAAAATGAATGAACTAAAAAAATAAAAGATCTAAATTATTTTAATATAATAAAATAGGTTTATAGGTAACAGATAATAGGTTTAGATTTAAATGAATTAGATCATTGTAATTTATTTTATAAAGTGTAAAAATTATATACTTTGTTAAGATGATAAAAAATCTTGTTTTTAATAAGATCATTTTAAAAATATATTAGAAATTTTCAAAGATGTAAGAAGTCAGTTTATTTGAACTTAGGGCTCAGTTTTAAATTAATTAACCAAAGCATAAAAGATCAAATGTAATCAAAGTTGACCTTATTCTTAATAAAAACATTTAATTGAGCACAATTCATCAAAGCTCTAAACTTTTTCTAAAGAAAAAAGTTCATAAAATCTTTAAAAAGAAAAAAAAAACTTTCTCTGCCTCAGAAACAACTTTTTATCTGATGTAACCATGGGAAGAATAATATTAATATTTCACATTTAATACACCCTTACATTTAACATTGGCATGATTGAGGAAAGGATTCAATGAAAACCCAATGGAAAAAATAAAATATTGCCCTATTTATTTCCCACTGAACATTCTGTTTTACTCGGATATCCATCATATTACGGAACTTTAATGCGATACAAATTCAGTAATATCTTTAAGACAATATGAGCAGTGTTATCAAACATGGCTGGAGTAGAAATCCATAGAGGAATATTTTGAAAAATTGACTAATTCGACAGCCTACAGATGCCTTGAAACTCTTTAGAAGAAAAAAGAGAAAGCAAAAAATGGGTGACAAACGTCATATACAGTGATGACCTTGGTTTCCCACGGCAAAACAGAAAGAGAGAGAGAGAAAGAGACCTAGATTAAGGATCATCTACAGTTCACAGACTCTTTTCAGCACCGGAATGGAGTCACAGACAAGAATTAAATGGAGAATGAACGGATAAACTGATACAGTGACTCAAAAAAGAAGGAAAATAGTGGAGAGGAAAGATACTGAGTTGATACCTCTGAAGTTTGCAGGAATAAGAGTGGGCGGGGACAGTGGGGGCGTGTCTTACCGTTGTAGGAGAGGCGGGGCTTGCTCAGACACATGATGAAGTGAACCTCCATCTCATTGGATGCCACTGATTTGGAGCAGACAGGACACTTAAATCCTGGAGAGGAAGAAGGAAACAGCATTGTCAGAACTCTTGAAGCAGCAATAAGCCAGTAAAGGCGGTGGAATGAGCTGTGACAGTGATGCAGCAGTCTGATAACTGCCAATGCCATAATCCTGCGAAACATGTTATGTTTCTATGCATTAGCTTGGCTTTTAGTAACTTCGTTGACACAAAGCTTTTTTAACTTGAACTTATACTTTACAAACACATACATCAATGTCATTATAACATCGGCAGCTACATAAGGCTCATGTTAGGCTGGTATCAGCAAACAAACATTCAGTTTTCTTAGCCTGGGGTCAGTCACGCGTATCTTACCTGCGTCATAAAAGCTTCAGACTAACATATGAGTTTTACAGTCCAATAATGCATAAATGGCTGATATTAAAATTCTATATTATTTGAGGCTGGTGAGATTTTTTTTGTTTTTGAAAGAAGTCTCTTATGCTCACCAAGGCTGCATTTATTTGATGAAGAATACAGTACAAATAGTAATATGTTAAAAGTTATTACAATTTAAAATGACTGTTTTCTATTTTAATATATTTTAAAATGTAATTTATTCCTGTGATGTCAAAGCTGAATTTTCAACATCATTACTTCAGTGTTCAGAGTAACATTATCCTTCAGAAATCATTTTAATTTGCTGCTCAAAAACATTTCTTATTATTATCATTGTTACAACCAGTTGTGGTGATTAATAATTTTGTGGAAACTGCGATTTGTTTCAGGATTGTTTGATGAATATACATTTCAAAAGAACAGAATTTGAAATATAATTTTTTTGTAATATTATAAATGTCTTTGCTGTCACTTTTGAGCAATTTAATGCATCCTTGCTGAATAAAACTATTATTAATTTTAATTCTAAAATCTAAAAAATAAATTGAATAAAAAACAACTTGTAATCTACATTAAAAAATAAAACACTTAAAATGAAAATCAGGTGAATTTATGCTTCACTAAATCCTAATGTACATTGGATATTCATTTTGAGATTTGCTAAAGATTACATTACAAATTTTAATAACACAAGAGTATTATTAAAAAGATTTTCGTCATTTGAGCACTACTACATGATGGAAAAAAGTCAAATGTACTAGTATAGGAAATTAGTATTGCACAATTGTATATTATTAAATAAATTTTAAAAAATTATAATATCAGCTGATATGGCACCATTATGCCCAGATCCAAGCCTTTAATTCCTATTATTTATATTATTGTGAAAATATTTAAATTTGCCTCTACATTTCATGTTTTGTATTTCAGTGGGGCATTTTTGTAGACCTCTATTCACATCGACAGTAAAAATGGTCACAAAATGGAACTATTTAATCATAATCTGAAGCGCCATATTTCACTTTTGACACACTCTAAAAAATGCTGGGTTGTTTCAACCCAACTTTGGGTCAAAGATGGACTAACCCAACTGTTGGGTTACATTTTTTAATTACATTTTTAACCCAAAAGTTGGGTTAGTCCATATTTGACCCAAAGTTGGGTTGAAACAACCCAGCATTTTTTAGAGTGCAGAAATGAAAACAAGGCTGTGAAGGAGAGAACTACAGTGTGTTCAATGGGTCAGCTGATGAAAAAAAAAAACTTTCAGTAAAACAAAAACTCCTTAAAACAGTTTTTAAAGTTGTGTGGTGGTGAAAATTACGTGATCTAGGTCCTTTTTACAGTGCATGCCATTATAAATACGTCTATTCCTCACAGCCTTGTTTTCATCACCATTAAGTTCCTATGAAGTCTAACCTGACTATTATGTCTAACCAGTCTATTATGCAATAAACCACAACACTAGCATCAAATCAGCAACCAAAGGGAGCTTCCACTGTCCTCTGACATCAACCGCAGGCCCGTAGGGGAAGACAGAGAGAGAGAGAGACATTCACAGATTGAGTCCCACAGAGCTGGACTGTGTCCTTCATAAACACAGTCGCAGCAGCAGGTCATTGAGACTCTGTTTGGCACCTCACATCCCACCATGAAGCCCACAGGCCTTGTTTTAGACAGACAGCAAAGCCTACGGCCCTTGTCGCATGATTCGTGTCAATGTTTCCCAATGCATTGAACTCTAGGGTGAGAAGTGGCAAGCTAAAATGTTGTTCCTTAGCAGGCTTTGATAAATGAATTTACGTTCACAAACTATAAGAAAACATGCCACGTCAGCACGGCTATATAAAACACAGGCTGGTGTGTTTGGGGACTTCCATTGGAGAAGGTGCAGGTGTGGTTTTGAAACTGTACTGTACATGAGGGCATGGCCTTGACGAAAAGACTCGAAACCAAGAAAATTATAGTTCTGAAAAACCTACAGAACTGGTATAATACAAGTTGCTCTCAGTATTCATGAAGAACTAAGAATAAGTACTGAATAGGAAGCTCTTTCACAATTGCCTGGAGGGATTTTTAGAAATTGTAAACATAAGAGAAAAACCTGATTGGATTTCTGCCGAGAGAAGCTCTTTGTGTTCATGATGTGGAACCTTGGTTTGAGGGGAGCATTGTAAAATCTAATTTACAGCAGTTTTACATTATTTCAGTGCATATGTTGATAATTACTTAGGGTGAAGAAGACAGGTTGTTTGCCCTGTGGGAGCAGCCTGAAACATAAGCTGCATATGATCTGTGGTTAATTTTGTTTATATTTTTGTTTTAAATGAGATAGTAAAAAGCAATATCATTAAAGAAAAATAATTCATCCAAATGCAAAAATTATGTCTTTAATTATTCAAGCATGTTTTGCTGAAAAGACTTAGAATAGTCACATGATTATTGGTAGGAAAGTACAAATTAATCAGTAATGCTTTGCATCATATGCATCGTTTTCCTGCAAAAGTGTTTTATGGAGTTACATTATAGCAGTAAACAAAACTGTAAATTAAAAAATATAAATATGTATAAAAACATAAATTAGTCAATTTATTAGTAAATAAATGAGTATTTCAGCAATCTAAATTGATCAATAGTGACAGTAAAAACATTTATGAGGTTACAAAATATTTATATTTTTAAATAAATGCGGTTCTATTCAGTAAAGAAAACAGAAAAAAAAATGTATCACTGTTTCAACAAATATATTAAGCAGCACAACTGTTTTCAACATGGATATTAATAAGAAACGTTTCTTGAGCAGCAAATCTGCATAATAGAATAATTTCTGAAGGATCATGTGATGCTGATGACTGGATTAATGATGATAAAAATTCAGCTTTAATATCACATGAATAAAATACATTTTAAAATATATTCAAATAGAAAACAGTTATTTTAAACTGTAACAATATTTACAATTTTAGAGTTTTTATGTATTACTTTATTTTTTTTACTGTATTTTTGGTCAAATAAATACAGCCTTGATAAGCACAAGAGACTTCTTTCAAAAATATTTAAAAATCTCACTGACCTCAAACATTTGAACAGTAGTGTAAATATACAGTATAAATATATATATAAAAAATACATAGCTAAAAATGTGGTGGGGCCAGTGACAATGTTGGCAGGCCACATAAAATTCTTCAAAAAAAGTCTTCAAACGTGTCTACTCTTGTGTTAAACAGCGAGAAAAATCAGCAAATGAGTTTGGAACGACATAAGGGTAAGTAAAAAATGATAAATTTTTAATTTCTGGGTGGACTTCAGTGAAAGAAAGCAGGTGCAGATAGTCTAATGAACAAAAGTAGCCATGCCAGGAAAAAAGAGTGAGAATCCAAGAATCCAAACAGAGCCAAAATGCAAAGTCAGTAAAAACACAGCACAAAGTAAATGTAGGGATGAAGGCAGCTATATCTGTCAATATAACCCAGGTTCGATTCTCTCCGCCTCCTGACTCTTCACGTAACGCACACCCCAACCTCCAAATCCCACCCCAGGAACCCATGATGATGCCTGACCCATTTTTCCCTAGGCTGCTATTTTCAGGCATTCCTTGGGGACAGATGGAGAGAGAGAGAGAGAAAGAGAGAAGGAAAGAAGACTGAAGTGGAAAACGGAGGTGTGGAAATCTCTGGCAGGGATGTCCCATCTCCGTAGAGGTGTGATTCACTGAAACAAAGCTACTAAAGGGGGGCGACGGGGTTCCATCTGTCAACATGCAGAACTCGAGTCACACATGCGAGAGAGGCCAACTGTCTCCACTACCGCAAGTATCACATGATGCCGAAAATATCAACAGCAGCTCACCGCAGCAACAAACAGACCAGACGTCTTTCATGCCCAACCGGCCATAATGACAATGAGCTTATGAGATCAAGTCATTAGACTTATTAAACTTATTTGTAAATTACCTCAGTTGACCTCGTCCAAGTGGAATGGTGCTTTCCAAGAGGTTTTCATGTCAAAAATCATATAATCTCAGCTTCATCATGTTCTAAACCTGTATAACGTTCTATGATTTTTGTCTTGATTACTGCTTTTCATGTAATAACAATGAACGGGGACTGAAGCTTTCAAGCTTTCGGAAAGGGATGGAAAAATATTACAGAAGTGGTCCATAGGACTTGTACACAATTATTAAGGTTTTCTGATTGCTTTTTGTTAGAAACTGACCATAATTGAACAATCATTTTTCATTGATAATCTTTCTCCAGTCTTGCTGAGACTGATTCATTGAGTCAGTGAATTGAACTCAAGAACTGAGTGAGTCTAAACAGTGAAAGAATCGTTCAAACTAGTTTTGTGAACTCAATCAGAATTCAGTTGACAAAATATCTAGAGCATATAGCACATTTAAAGCAGCAGAAGTTGCTGTACAATGAAGAAAAACGAAGAAACTGAGTGGAAAAATAATTTAAAATCATAAAAAGACCAAATTAAACCAAAATATAAAAATAAATAATACAACTTTCTAACAAAAATGCAGAAGTTAGACCTTATACCTTATGAAAGAAGTTATACAGAAGGAAAAAAACTGATTAAAGAGAAGGAAAGAAACAATCAATTAATTAAGAAGAACAATTTGAATCGGACAATGTCACTTTTCTCAAAACCTTTGTTGAGAAGATTTTTAGTGACACAAACTTCAGTTTCCCATGACTTCAAAAAGGCTTATGACATAGCACACAAATCATATGGACTACTTTTATGGTACTTTACCTTCCTTTGTGCAGCTAAAAATGATAGCAGTTTAGGTAACAATTTATTTTAAGGTGTACTTGTTACACGTTACATGTACTTACTATTGTAATAACAAATATTTAATTACATGCAAGTAACCCTAAACCAAACCCTAAACCTAACCATATAGTAAGTACATGTAGTTAATTTATACTACTCAGTACTTAAATGTATAATTACACTGTAACCGCACTTTATTTTACAGTCCTGTTCCACATGTACATACTACATACTTGTTATAGTAATTACAATAAATAATAACTAGGTACTAACCTTAACCCATGTTACCTTATATTACCCACTACTTTCTTAGGTAAGTACACAGTAGGGATGGGAAGATTCCCAGATTCGCTCGGTGCATCGGCATAAAAAGTTAATGATACGATGCATCGGTTTAAAAAGTGTACATCGGATACAAGTTGGCATTTATATCGCGATGCATCGTTTCTAACATATTTGCATCGGTAAAACCCGATTCATTTTTATATAATTACTAGTGGATGCGCTATACTTTTATTATTTAGAAAGTGACCAAT